>NW_026925510.1:0-26598 GCF_032062105.1 Saccostrea cuccullata | reverse complement strand
AAATTTGGGTGACATCGAGACTCCGATATTTACACACAAAATATGGCAGATTTTCTTTCCTATTTTCCACTTTTCCATCTTGTATTTTGCCTTGAGACCATGATAAAAATAACTGCTTGTGTATACAACATGGCTTGATTGTCAAGTGAATTTCATCCAAATCAGACACCTCAATGCACGTGGCACGTGTGATTTTTAGGGTGGTGGTTTATAGAACTGTTTGTCATGTTTTAGCTTTAACAAAAATTAATGAAAATGTAGATGTATTTTAGATTATGACTTGTGGACATTTATTATCATTATCTATATATTTATTTAAATTATTTTGATAGATCATATAAAATTAACGTCTGCGGTGTTAGAATAACGATTTTAATTGTTATTTGTGTGGACAGGTACTGTTAAAACAATAAATTATATATAAAATATATCTATTTAAATTATTTTGATAGATCATATAAAATAAACGTCTGCGGTGTTAGAATAAAGATTTTAATTGTTATTTGAGTGGACAGGTACTGTTAAAACAATAAATTATTTTCAACTGGGACTAGGCATCAATTTACAAAAAGTAACTAAAAGCTAGTAATTTAATGAAGTCTAATAGCGTAATACCTGTCCCCATGCACTTTTCATTCATGTGCCTGAATGAATTTACAAAACGTAATCATGGCAGAGTTCTAAATCTTAGAGTTTGAAGATCCTATACTGTACCATGTAAATAATTTTTACCGGTATAGTGCAACCGCAGAAATTAATTCGCTACCTTTTAGGGGTTAAATTGCAAAATATTCCAACCGCAGAAAATACCCGTTATATGGTATGAGTTACTTCCCTTTGCCGAAATAGTGTTTTTGCAAGTGTGTGCACTTCAATTCCCAAATACAAGAATGGCACTTTTTCTGTTATGTTGCATCCTACTTCCATTTAGTTGCTCAACTGTTAGTTTTGATAGAGTTTGTATAACCTTTAAAAGAAAATAGTTTGTTTTGGTGATTAGCTTGGGGGTCTTTTTTTTTTCATTTTCTTGCGCAGAAAAAAAATTCCTACAAAGTATACTGACACAAAAACTTACTTTTTATATAAATATTACGAGGTTCTTGCAGTGATTAAAAAGATTTTGTATCTGAATTTATGAATGTTAAATTTATTGACGAGTCATGCATGTATTTTTTACACTTTGTACACCATAGTGTTATTTTTGTTGTTAAAGAAACATGTTTTTAGGGTTATTGAAATTAAAATACTTAGATAACATGCCACTTGTTTTTGTGTGGAAGCTTGATGGGGTTTGATACACTATCAATTATTCAAAATGTGTATCGTTTTTGTGTACAGAGTAGAAAGAATAGTCAAAACTCAAAAGCAAGGGGTTGTTGAAACCAGTCCATAGTCAATATAAATTGTACATCTTCTTTTGGTCAGTCCATTAAGGGGGGACCTATGTCCGAAAAGTCTTTGTTTGAAATTTTCAAAACTTTGACATTTCTTTCCTGACCACTTGATCTTAATTTTTAGGTATTAAAAACAATACCTTTATATGCTTATTTTTACACAGGAGCACTGGCAAAAACAGTTGAAATGCTAAAAATAGATTATTTTCAGACATTATTGTTCTACTCCAAATATGCTATAAAAAGAACCAAAAATGTCAAATCACATTCGAAATCAACATGTATTTCATATATATGACTTGTATCTTTAAAATGAAGGCAAACTCATTGTAATTCATCTCGCATGAAAAATTATAAAGGAGCACAATGTAAGTTCTTGTCGTATTTTTTACAATTCCGACATGCATAACAGGTAATATCTTAAAAAGTCTTTGTGTGAAAATGTTGTAATTCATATTTTTTGAAAGAAATGACCCCTCTCTTTATTTTAACAAGGAAAAAAGTATACCTTTATGATAAAATAAACGAGAAATATGACGTTTTCTTTTATTTTCGTACTCTTCTGTCATAAATTTTGACCTTTTTGCACTTAAAAAAAGGTAAGTTAGCACTGACAAACATCTGAATATTGAACTATTTTGCAAAAAAACAAGTATTTTGTTTTGATAAGAAATAATTTAAACAGATAATCTCTTGTCTTCTTCATTCTAATCATTCTGCCCCCCTTCCCTGTCAACAACCAACACCTAATAGAACCTAGGAATGACTTTATACAATAAAATATACATACACTATAAATCAATAAGTAAATATAGGTACAAGTACATTTCTTATTTTTTTCTTAGTTTTATCCAGAAATAACAATAAATGGTAATCATAAAATTAAAATATTTCCCTAATTTAAGCCGCTGTCTTTGCTGAATTTTATCTCATTATATTTTTTGCATTTTTATATCAGCATATCATAGAGGTATTTCTTCACAACTGATTTGCTATGAATTATCAACCATAAGGAAGAGAATTCATATTTTATGATATTGTGTCAACACATACCATAAATCAATATAAAACATGTTTTAAATGATCGCAAAAACGTTTTCTTTGCGTAAACTGCTTATAAATACATTACTAATTTATTATAAATAAAATTTATGATTTATGGTTTATATTCACAGTTGCAAAAGGTGATGCTAACTTGATATTTTAAAATTCATTGATATGCCTAAAGCAGTTTTAATATTATGACGCTAGTCCACGAACTTTTTGATAACCCCTCGTAAATTGGTACATCTTCTTTTGGTCAGTCCATTAAGTTTTAAAAATGTAAGCTTGTATCATACATGTTCATCCTCATTTTTACATCAGTATCTTAATTCACGTGTTATGACAAACTGAAGTGAACTTAGACTAGTGATAAGAAAATAATTAGTTTTCTAGATTTATTGCATGTATATTAAGAAAGACAATTTGATTTATATTGGAGTCTTTTGAAATCAACATTAATAAAAGACTCGAATATAAATAAGTAAAAGTTCTTGGTGGAAGTCGTCAAAAGTTTGCCTTAATAAGAGAAGTCATAAAACAATGATCCGTGTCATAAAAATCATGTTATAATTAACAACAGTGTCTTCAAAGTTTTATTCAATATTTTTTTTTAAACATTATTCTATCAATTTAGATAAGTAAACTGTAGTTTTTTCATTTTATTTTCTGCAAAACGGGTCAGAATTGTAAGCAGTTTCAGTATTTTGTGAATTTCAAGTGTTTGACATTTTGAATTGCCACCTTGAGCTAATTAATACAGCTTTCAAATTTAAACAACTGAATTAGTGTTCTTGTGTCATTTTTAGATGCAAAATGTTCAGTAACCTATTCACACATTATTTCTTATATCTGAACAACATTAATAAAGTATAATTAGAAAATTAGATGTCTGCTGTTTAGGTACTAATTGGCTTAATTGGAAACACCAGACATCAAAGTTTGTTGACTGAAAAATAGGTCACTGTGACCCATTTTAAATATTTTATTACCTTATTTAAATATATCAGTACTAATTTGGTTAAGAATTATCAAACTTTGTCAGTTGATACAGCTTATGTCTTCGGTGTATGTCGACTTAAATGTAGGTAATTCTGACCTTCTTTTGGGATTTTATGGCTATATTTAAATGTTTCAGGTACTAATTTGTTTAGAGTCATCAAACTTCAATGGTTAATGTATCTTGATGCAGGCTTGGGGTCAATTACTTTGAAATGTAATTAATTACTTTCAATTACATTGACAAATGTAATTAAATACATTTCAATTACTTGAGTTCTATTTTTAAAAAAAAAAATTTTATATAAATTTTCTATAGTGAACTTTTTTTCATTTTTTTGTTCTTTGGAATGAGAGGGGCTCACACCTGTACAAAATTCTGATTTCATTTGGCCAAGATTCATGCTGTCCAGACAAAAAGTTACTTTTTCTGCAAGAAACAGGATTCTTCCAGGACGAAAGGAGAACAACACACTTTTACGACAGTGGGGAAATGACAAGGCAATAATATGTCAAGCAAATGGCTTTCAAGGCTTTACCGATAATGTAAAAAACATTTGACAAAACTTAGAATTATATCTATGAACAGTGTTTGATTTTAATTTTTTATGAAATAAAATTGATTTTAATAAAAAAAAAAACAACAAACATCCTGCTCAAAGTCCTACTTTCACCTTCCCTTGGTGAGCAGGGGAAACGGGTCGTATGCATTTATAGGTTGTACTGTACACTCGTAAGTGACTGGCTAACGAAAGAGGCAATGTAGCGGTAATGTATACTTTTTTATGTAGCGGTAATGTAAGGTTTTTTGTAGCGGTAATGACTATGTAGCGGTAATGAAAATTTTGAAAATGTAGCGGTAATGATAAGCACCCATTAAACCTTTACCAAATGCCTTGGGCAGTGTGACACACTGTATAAACAATTTAAACGGTGTGATCCCGTTTTGCACACATTTGGTCATTAGTATAGAACAATAGGTGTGAAGTGTGTGAAGTGTGTTTTGATAGCAATTATAGTCTGATTTCTGGTTTGAAGTTACCTGGATTTACCTGTGAATACCTGATTTAGCTCAATGTATTCTAAAGAGGTTTAATACAATTTTATAAGCATTTTATTAAAATTCTCTATATATTTATGGGAAAATATTTAATTTTATTGAATAAATTGTTAATATTTGTTTAATATTATTAATTCAAATGTGTGCAAAACGGGAACAAACCATTTAAACAATTAACATTATGAGACAGTTAATAATTGTACAAACACAAGCCCATGCTACACCAGTATGGTGTATGGCAAAATCATTTTTGTTACTTTCTCAAATCCGTATTTTTGAAAGAAATAAATATTTTTCACAAATCCATAATTTTCTATCTTAAAATGAATAGAATATAGGTAAATCTAAAAAGGGATGTAGTTAGTCTAATTACCGTAAAAACATATTAACTATCTAAACAATCATGATTGTTTTTTGCAATTGGGAATAGCTAGAATTGAGATTTTTAAAAGTGGGAATAGGTACTAAGTATAAACTTACCAGAATAAGAATTATGTATCAGTAAACAACACATTTATTATAAACTTTCATTTTGAAAAAAAGTAATTAAAATGTAATTGAAAAGTAATTTTCAATACATTCAATTACTTGTAATTGAAGGCAAGCTCAAATACAAATTACTTCCAATTACTTTGAAAAATGTAATTAATTACGTCCAATTACAATTACTTTATTCAATTACCCCAATCCCTGTCTTGGTGCTTGGAGAAGTACGTCAGCTGAAAAGTAGGTCTCTGCGATCTGATTGAAATTTTTTATAGGTACATATTGGCTTAGAATCATTACACTGTGTCAGTCGATGCATCTTGAGTCCTCAAAGTATGTCAACTGAAAAGAAGGTCACTGTGACCTTTTTTGGAAATTTTATGAATATAATTAAACATTTTAAGGCAAACTAAAAGGCCTATGGGCCTCTTATAAAGACAGACTTTTTTTTTTTTTTTCATAAGACCCTTTTAAAGTTTTCTTTCTACTGTAAATAGTTAAAAGTTTGTCAGTAGAAATTAAAAAGAGACATTTCAAAGAAGATTGATTGATTGCATGTTGTTTAACGTCCCTCTCACGAATTTATCACTCATATGGAGATGCCACCACTTGACGGTGAATTTCTACAAATTTCGTCCTTTACCCGGCACTCAGGGCCATTGAGCAGTGAGGGATCTTTTTCGTGAGGGATCTCATCCGAAGGACCGGTCTAGACGTCCTACACTGGTATTTGAGCCCGCGACGTAAGGATCAACTCCTTACTTTGCGATTCTAGAGCAAACGCTCTAACCACTGTTCCAAGCGGGGGACATTTAAAAGAGAAGCGACAATAAAATCTGACAGTGCAACTGTGTGACAGCAGCACGAAATTTAATCTTTGACTTTTTTGCTCCGTTTAGGCATAAGTACTGTCCATTCTACCAGAGAGGAAGAAAACTGCTTTTAGAATTATGAAAAATGCGGATGAATTGAGAAGACCAGACTCTTGCATTAAACACTGTACTGTGGAACTCTTTTTACCAAGTTCAGCATTGGCCATGGGATTGCTGAAATTCTAAAAGCTGCAAGAGTTTCTTAAAAATGAGTAATTACATTCAACACTGCATACAGTGGAACATTTTTTTTTCATTTATTTGAAATTTATAAGTAAAAAAATACGCCATTATAATGATTTTTGGTTGATATGTTGTACAGTTCTTTGTTTGTTTTTTTATTACACTTTTTGTGCCAACGTACAGTATTTTCAACTTAAGTCCAGCATTTCAAAGACTACTGTGCATTACAGGATTTGGGTCTAAAGATTCATCACATGTATGGTGTTATTTTAATTCATTATATTTTTTAAAGATAACAATATGTTTTAAAAGTATCAGTATTGAAATCAAATCACATTACTGTAAGCATGAATTAATTACTGAGTAGAAACATTTTACTAAAACTCTCTTTTTAATGAAAATTGGGTAATTTTTTGTCATCATTTAAACATAGAAGAATAAGACAGATATCTTTTAATTTCAAATTCAAAATGTTTTCCATTGAAACTAGAGGTACTGTGAGCGATGAGCTCACTAAATGATACCCCCCGCCTCCCATATGGTTATGACTGGTGAAAAAGTCCATGTTTTCCTGTGGCCGGGAAACCCAAAATATGTGTCAGATCAAAAAGTAAAATAGGAGGTGCACAATGGCAATATGTAATAAAGATTCTTTGAAAGTTTCATCAAATTTCATTCAGTGGTATGAGAGGAGTTGCGGATAAGAGATGGGTACCCCAAAGCGTAACAGACGGACGGACGGACGGAATTAACGATTACTATACACCCTCCCGCTTTTCAAGCGGGGGGTATAATGAACTTACACTTACAGTATGTACAATTTGTTCAGTATAATGTTCAAAGTTCTGAACACTATTCAGGAAATGCATTTTTGTACTGGAAATCCAAAATTTAAGTTTTATAATTACAATGTTCAGAATAATAATCACTTTAGATACTTGTATACTGTCAGTGTGTTGGTGCCATCTTGTCCCACATAGAAATTGTTCTCATCATCCACACACACACTACGGGGATACCTTACCCCTGGTTGTTGTGTGAGTAATAGAGACAAGAATTGACCATCCTGATCAAGTAGGTGAACAGCTTTACTGATCGCATCACACACCAGGATGTGACCGAGGACATCAGTACAGATTCCATAGGGATAGAACCCTGACTCCTGACCTGTGTAGGAGAACCTGTATAGTCCTGAATTATTCACCACCACTACTGATTTACCATAGTCTGATGTACAGATATCTCCATTGATGTTTTCTGTGATGTAGTGTGGTGTTCTATACAGGTCCTGTCCCATATTATCCCTCTGTATGTTCTGTAGTTCTTTTCCTGTCTTGTTGTACCTGGTGACTTTAGCCTCTTTATCTGTCTCCATCCCCACCAGTAGATCCTTGTTGATGTCGGAGGAGTGTATGCTGAGTGGTGACCAGTCTCCAGTTTTAATGAAGTCAGTGATATTATTATCCCGTTTTATCCTATTGATGACTTTCTTGTTTTGATCTGTAAAGATAAGATCCCTGTCCTGTGTCATCGTGTGGTAACCTTGATATCTACCACTGGCTTTTATCTTCTGTATCACATTCCCCTGTAGATCTGTTTGGACAAGATTACCATACTTGTCACTGATCCAGAGTCTGTCTGATTGATCTAGTGATACATGATACACATTTGCAACACCTGGTAAATTGAATTCCCTGAACTTGGTGACAGAGGTAGATAGAGACAATGTTTGTTTCACGTCAGATATCACGTCTTCCATGGGCTTTACTCTTCTTAATGTTTCCTTTCTATTTGTTTCAGTTATCTTCCCTAGTAATTTAGCAACATTGTTTTTGCTGTATTGAGCAGAAGAAAATTCTGGTGTGACAGGTTTTGTGGTTTCTGGTATGGATTTTATTTGTAAGTTCTCTGGAAGTTTAGTTGTGAAGTTGGTTAGCTTAGTAGTGGATAGGTAACTCTGGAACTCTTTAACAAGGTCACTGAGATGGGCAATATATTCCTCAAATGTCTTCTCTTGACTCTTTAATTTCATCAGTAATGACTGCTCTATTTGGTGTAACTCTTCCATATTTTCTGAGAGCACTGTGTCCACCATGTTTTTGAGAGACTCAGCTTCAGACTTCATTGATGTCCGTATGCTGTCCATGATCTGTTTAACTTCTGTGGCATCTTCCTGAACTTCTCTCTGTAAATCCTGTGATGTAGGAACAAAGTAATTATGGATTTTAGAGAGTTCCCTTTGACAAATTTCAAATTTCTCTGTGTGTATAATTTCTAAATCAATAAATTGATGCCCCCGATGATCTTGCATTGTTGAACACTTTGAACATAAAGGAACACTGCATTCTTCGCAGAAAATATCAATATCTTTAGTGGGGTGGATCTTGCATTTCTCCACAGGAAGTTGTCGTTTACGTTGTTGGTAAAGGACCACCTCATGGTTCTTATTATCTGAAATCTTCAGATGTTGGTTCCTGCATTGTTTACACATCTTTTGATGACAGATATTGCAGTAGAATTCACAATTTCTCTCACAATCTTCAACACCACACTCTACAAAGTGTTGGGCAGTGTTTGGAATTTTCGGTTTGAAAAGTGCCATCTAAAATAAACATTGAAAAGTTTGTTACTTGCATATGGATTTCAATATTGGAACAATTTTACATATTGAATTAAATTGTTAAAGCTAAACTAACATCAACTTTAGAAAACTATATACATATGAATTTGAGTTAGTGTTGGCAAATCGGACGATTTTTAGTAACCTGTTACTCGCTTCATCTTCAGATTGAGTACCCGGTTAGTCGGATGTTTTTTTAATATTTCCGTATTTATTATAAATCTCATCATTTTACTTATTGGTAGAAATAAACCACAAATGTAACGAATATGAACATTATATGAATACAAATTCAAAGAAACCCACACACGATATCTTCGAAGAATTTTGATTTTAAATGTCACTTGAAACGGGCAGTCTGTTTATGTTTGAGAAAATAATTTGATCAACACATGAGGACAAACCATTTTGCAACTTGGTGATAATATTTTCTGTCATAGAGAAAATGCATTCTGATGGTACTGAATTAGCGGGAATGACTAGATAAGAATCGTTGAGCGAGAATGGATAGCCGGGTTTATTTTTTTCCGAAATAGGTGATTTAGAATATTTGTAGTTCCACCCGTATACAAAAACTTCGATTCACAGTAAATTTGTATCTAACAGATTTTGAGGGTGAACCATTTCGAGTTAGTTAACAATATTTCCACGCTTTAGATGTTAGCGGCGGCATGTTCCTCTGACTAACACAGGTCTAAATGAGGTAATTATAACTCAGGTCTTCAAAACGTGTACCCCCTGGCAATTAAAGTCATCAATTAAATTAATCAAAACAAACTGATCCTATTTGTGAACCACTACAGCAAGTCTAACGGTAAAAATTAGGGAAATATGTCAATATACATTTACAAATAACTTTATTTCATACGTATTTACTATGAAAAATGTATTTTTATCCGAGTACCGAACAGCAGTTTTACTAACCGATACTCGCATCGTTCGACTATTAACCAGGTAGTCCTTGCCAACACAAATTTTAGTCGTCTGACCCTAGTCACTAGTCAGACTAAAAAGGAATACCTCCATAGAGGAGTAAAGTTTGTAAACTATTCTGTGGTATCAAATCTTGGATTATAATTATCTTAGACAAATACATGTATGACTAAAATTGAATGAACACAAAATGCCCTTTTTAAGAAAAAATCTAATTTTATGTCTGCAAGCATTGCAGGTACTTACATGTAATGCAAATGGCCTCTAATTGTATAATATCTTATCTGTCAGCAAACTTTGGAATGTCAGAGTGAGATTTTAGTCGAGACTTAGACGAGATCTGCAATTTACTTCCTGGTTGGAGATAAATATAGATTTAAATGTCCCAAGTACAACTGTACTTTACCAGCTATTTACTTGATAACATTTTCCCTGTAAAAACGTTTATCTATTGAACACTCATTCATTTGGCACTAATGTACAACTGTACACTAGTACCAAATGAATAAGAGTGTTCGATAGAGTAACATTTTTTTGCAGAAAAATTGCTATAAAGTAAACGTATTTATTTTACAAAAAAAAAATTATCCTAATTTTGTTGTAAATTATATTTGTTGGCTGTTATGAGCCAAAAAGTATTGGTTGCTAAAAAATCCTCTCAAATAGCACTGGGCACAGATTATCATCAAACTAATACACAAGGATGGGGATATGTTGTAGATTAGAAATTGTTTAAGGCATCACCCTGAAGGCAAAGGATGTGGTCTTATAATCGACGTGTTAAAGTTGACCAAAAGTGTTGTTTTGCTGGGTTCATTAAAAATACATGTTCTCATTAAAACCAATGTGCCAGAAAAACTGAAACTTTGGTGAAAGCATCCTGGAGTAGTTTAGATTCTAAATCATTCAAATCAGGATCAACGGGGGCAGGGCGGGGCCACATTAGGGAATCCCAGTTTTACTATGAAATATAGAGAAAAATCTTTAGAAATCTCCTCTGGAACCACTGGGCCAAAAATGCTGAAACTTAAGTGGAAGCATACTGAGGTTGTGCACATTCTAAATTGTACCGAAGGGTAAGGTGGGGTCATATTAGCTATTACAAGGCGGCGAAATCTGGTGAAGAACAGCAGGTCAAAGTTACTCAGGTGAGCGTTGTGGTCCATGGGCCTCTTGTTTTTGCTTTCATGAAGTTTTTCAATTTGAACACGTCTTTATCTTTACAGTGTGTCCAATGTTTTGCAGATTTTCCAAGGAGTTATGGGTCATTCTGTTTTTTCTGAGATTTTTGTTTGTTTTTAAGTTTTGCAGTTTGAACACTGAGGTCTTAATTTTTACTTTGTGTCTAACGTTTTGTGGATTTGCCAAGGAATTTTTAAAAATGTTTTCGACAAGAAATCTGTACCATAACTCCTGTAATAGATGTACCAATCTTGACATTGTAATATTCCATAGAAATGCATGCATAGATTTTTTATCTGACACCTGAAATTTTATTAACTTATAATTATTTAGCAGAGTGTGGATTATTGGTCAGATGCAAAAGCATATTGGGAGTCTACTTTCAAGAACAAGTACTTGAATGTGACAATTTAGTATTTGGTCAGAGAAACAGATGTAATACACTAAGTTCTGAGTAGTTTCTGGTTTCCAATATCTGTGATAAATATTTTATCTGGTATTTGTTTACAAGCATTTTTTAAAAATTGTTTAGTTAAAAAAAGAAAAAAAAAATGTGTAGATAGTACTAGATATGTAGACCTTTTGTGTATAAGTTGTGATTGACATCATAAGCTATTATGAATACGCTGTACCTGTCATATACTGTGTCATTGTATGAGGGTCATATCAAGATTTCGAGGAGGTTAAAATTAAGGTATCCGATCCATTATAAGATAATATTTTCTAATCTTGAATATCCATCCAGTATTAGAGACTCTACATGTAATTCAAAGCAGTTTATATAGAAAAGAATTTAACAGGAGAAATGTTCAAAAATTTAATACACATTACTTGATCAGTAATAAATATTAATTAAGAATGCATTGAGGTCTATGGGAGCAGTTATTTTTTTAATAAAAATTTAAATACAGTGTACTATGAATAAAAAGAATGCTTTAGTTAAAAGATGTATATAATTATTAGGAATAGAAAAATGATTAAAAAATAATTTTACAGATCGATTATTTTAAAGATGAATTTTGATTAAGAGCAAAGGGGCATAACTCTTTAAGGACGGGTCAAGAAAAAAAAATAGGACAAATTAATGCTCTTACAATACATATTGAGACTAAAACATAAAGATTATGTCTCCATTTTCATATGTACTCAGTATTCAGCCAATTCATATCTGCTATGCATTCAGTTTTATTGAATCTGAGGCGATTATGGATCGGATACTTTAAACACAATTGAACTTTGGTATCTTGAACATCAATTTCTCAAACACCATGAATATATCTAAAGTGAGTCAGAACTTCTGATCACTGGTGTTTATGTATTTTATTCTAAGTATCTTGAATCCTATATCTGATATAAGTATTGTAAACATTTTTGTTTGAGATAAAAAGGTTTGACTGTATTTAAATATTTTAGTATCTTATGAATAAAATTTTTGGTAAATTATGTTCATATTTATACTTTATTCATATTGTCTTCACAATTTTAAGGCTTCATGATTAAAACTAAACATGACATTGGAAATGAGTTCACTATTAAATAGTGATGTGAAATGAGTTACTTTCCTTTGCTTTTAGTACAGTGAGATTTCAGCCATTTAATTTTGAATCACCTTTTTGACTTAAGGTACTAACTGACTTTAAAACACCAGAAACGCAAGTGTTTGTTGACTGAAAAGTAGGTTACTGTGACCCATTTTAAATATATCAGTACTAACCTGGTTAAGAATTATCAAACTTTGTAAGTTGATGTAGGTTATGACCTCGGTTTATGTCGACTTAAATGTAGGTTATTCTGACCTACGTTTGGGATTTTATGGCTATATGTAAATGTTTTCGGGTACTAATCTGTTTAGAGTCGTCAAACTTTGTTGATTGATGTATTTTGGTGCTTGGATTACGTCAGCTGAAAAGTAGGTCTCTGTGATCTGATTAAATATGTTTTCAGGTACATATTGGCTTAGAATCATTACACTGTGTCAGTTGATGCATCTTGCGTCCTCAAAGTATGTCAACTGAAAAGAAGGTCACTGTGACCTACTTTGGAAATTTTATGGTTATAATGAAACACTTTAGCAAAGGCACCTGGTGTTTCTTATTTTTCTTTTAATAAAAAAATATATACCCTTACCTAATAATAAACACATTAGGTAAGAGTATATATTTTTTTTTATTGGAAGAAAAATAAGTAACGTCAGGTGCATGTGAATTTTAGGTATAAACTGGCTTAAAATCGTCAAACTTTGTCAGTTGTTGCATCTTCTGTCCTCGTAGTATGTGTACTGAAAGTTAGATGAGTCTGTCACTATGAGCTACTCTTAGTAGGTTACTTAGTACTATGAAATGTCTTAGGTATATATTAATTTGTTTTGAATCATCTTGGGTTCTCAGAGTGTTTGATCTAAAATGAAGGTCATGATGACTTACCCTTTGAATTTAAAAGCTTTATCTTAATATACACTCCGGATACTTAGAGGCTTCAATTAGCAGTGATAGGTTGTACAATTTACCAGAAGAGTGATTCAAGCTCCCTGTGCCTCTTGTTTTGTTCCTTCTCTGCCTTGTAGTATTAAGAAATTAAAGCTTGCTAAGTATATATTCAGTTGAGCAATAGTGCCTCTTTCAAAATTGTGAATATCATGGTTTCTTGTTTAAAACACAAACCAAATTCAATTGTAGAAAAGTTGTTGCATCATACTCAGGTGATCTATAAGGCCTATCGGCCTCTGGTAAAGGCAGACTATTTTTTTTTCCATAAGACCCTTATAAAGTTTTTTCCACTGCAAATTTTCAAATTTTTTCTATGCTCGGCACTTAGGGCCATTGAGCAGGGAGGGATCTTTCTCGTGCCAGCACCTCATACTGCGACACAGGACCTCGGTTTAAACAGTCTCATCCGAACGACCGGTCTAGACGTCCTACAGAGGTATTCAAACCTGCCAAGTTAGGATCAACTCCTTACTTTGCGACTCTAGAGCAGCATACTCTCTAAGCACTGTGCCATGCGGGCAACATTTCAAAGAGAAACAATATAATCTAACAGCGCAACTGTGTGACAGCAACACGAATTTTAATCTTTGACTTTTTCTCTGCTAAGGCTTAAGTATTGTCCAGTCTAACACAAAGGAAGAAAAATGCTTTTTGAATTATTAGAAAATGTAAATGAATTAAGTTGACCAGACTCGTGCATTAAACACTGTACTAGTCCTTTTACCAAGTTCAGCATTGACCATAGGGATTGCTGAAATTCTAAAAGCCGCAATAGTTTCTTGAAATGAGTAATTACATTTAAAGGTACTTGGAACCAGATTTGAAGTTATTATTTTCTCTATGATATTACGACTTATATGTTTTAATAGCATTTCACACAAAAATTAATTAAAAATCTTATTTCATATAAAAGATATTAAAATTTCAAATTTTTTGGCGGGTTTGATTGACACATCCTTGCACTTTCACAAATTAATTTAATTTTTAATCCTTAGGAAAAGTGGCAATCTCGTTTTGTATAAATGAAAAATATAATACTTTAATCCAGAAAATTCAAAGTAGACATGTTCGAAAGCAAAACAAACACACAATATATTGTCACTCCGTGCAGTTGTGGTAAGCCGACTGTGACGATTGAACGCATCCGGTGAATTGTGAATATAAACAATAACATAACTCGTGCCCTGTTTACAAAAACTGTGTATATAACACGAGTGTGCTCGATTTGCTTAATTCTGTACGCAACTCTTAGTTCGGAATGACGATACTTGTGAAGGAGTTTTGCTTTCTAACATTTCTACTCTGAATAAAATTGTTTTTATGGATAAAAGTTTTAATATTTCTCATTAATACACAACAAAATTGCCACTTTTCCCAAGGATTAAGAATAAGGTTAAAATTTGTGAAAGTGCAAGGATTTGTCAATCAAACCCGCCAAAAAATTGAAGTTTTAATAATTTTTAAATGAAATAAGATTTTGAATTAATTTTTGTGTGAAATGCATTAAAATATGTAAGTCGTAATATTATAGAGAAAATATTGACTTCAAATCTGTGTCCAAGTACCTTTAACACTGCTTGCAGTGGAACACCTTGTCATTGACTCAAAATTTATATATATATATAAATACCCTCTTAAAATAAATTTTTGTACACTTTTTTGATGAACAATGTACAGTATTTTCAGTCTAGCATTTCAAAGACTACTGTACAGTACAGGATTTGTGTCTAAAATTTATCACATGTATGGTGTTATTCAAAATCATTTTATATTTATATAAGATAACAATATGTTTTAAAAGCATCAGTATTAAAATTAAATCACTTCACGGTAAGTATAAATTAATTACTGAGTATAAGCATTTCAATTAAACTGTTTTTAATGTAAATTGATCCATATTTTGTCACCATTTATACATATATAGAACAATAGACAGATTACTTAATTCCGAATCCAAAGAAGTGTTTATACAATGTTTTCCATTGAAATTAATTTACAATATGTATAATTTGTTCGGTATAATGTTCAATAGAAGGAACACTATTCAGGATCTGCATGTCTATGCTGGAAATCACAAATTTAAGTTTTATAATTATGGTATATACAAGTGATAGAATTATAATCACTTCAGATACTTCAGATACTTGTACACTGTCAGTGTGTTTGTGGCATTTTGTCCCAGATAGAGATTGTTCTTATCATCCACACACACACTGCGGGGTATTTGTACCCCTTGTTGTTGTGTGAGTAATGAAGACAAGAACTGACCATCCTGATCAAGGAGGTAAACTTTCTTACTGTAGTGATCAACCACCAGTATGTGACCGAGGACATCGGTACAGATTCCATAGGGATGAAACACTGACTCCTGACCTCCGTACGAGAATCTGTGTTGTCCTGATTTGTTCACCACCACTACTGCGTCTGCACAATAGTCTGATGTACAGATATCTCCATTGATGTTTTCTGTGATGTAGTGTGGATAACCATACAGTCCCTGTCCTTTGTTATCCCTCTGTATGTTCTGTAATGTTTTTCCTGACTTGTTGTACCTGGTGATTTCACCCTCTCCAAACCCACACATCATCCCAACCAGTAAGTCCCCGTTAATGTGGGAGGAGTGTATGCTGTATGGTGTCCAGTCTCCAGTTTTAATGAATTCAGTGATATTATTACCCTGTGTTATCCTGTTGATGACTTTCTTGTCTTTTTCTGTAAAGATCAGATCCCTGTCCTGTGTGACTGTGTGATAACCTTCATTTCCGCCACTGGTTTTTATCATATGTATCACATTGCCCTGTAGATCTGTTTGGGCAAGATTACCCTTACTGTCACTGATCCAGAGTCTATCTGAGTGATCTAGTGATACATGGTATACACCATCAACACCAGGTACATTGAACTCCCTGACCTTGGTGACAGAGGCAGATAGAGACATTGTTTGTTTCTTGTCACATTTCACGTCTTTATCTTGTTTTGTCTGTTCACTTGCAGATTTCATTGATGTAGAAAAAGATGCAATTTCCATGGGCTTTACTCTTCTTAATTTTTCCATTCTACTTGTTTCAGTTATTTTCCCTAGTAATTTAGCGACATCTTTTTTGCTGTATTGAGCAGAAGAAAATTCTGGTGTGACAGGTTTTATGGTTTCTGGTATGGATTTTATTTGTAAGTTCTCTGGAAGTTTAATTGTGAAGTTAGTAAGCTTAGTAGATGACAAGTAACCATGGAACTCTTTTACAAGGTCACTGAGATATGTAATATAATCATCAAATGTCTTCTCTTGGCTCTTTAATTTCTCCAGTAATGACTTCTCTATTTGGTTCAATTCCTCCATATTTTCTGAGAGAACTGTGTCCACCATGCTTTTGAGAGATTCAGCATCAGCCTTCATGGTTGTCCGGATACTGTCCATGATCTGTTTAACTTCTATGGCATCTTCCTGAACTTCTCTCTGTACATCATGTGATGTAGGAATGAAATAATTATGGATATTAGAGATTTCCTTTAGGCACAGTTCAAATTTATCTGTGTAGATAGTTTCTAAATCACTAAACCGATGCCCCTGGTGTTCTTGCATTGTAGCACACTTTGAACATAAAGGGGTATTGCATTCCTTGCAGAGAATATCTATATCTTTAGTTGGGTGGATCTTGCATTTTTCCACAGGAAGTTGTCGTTTACGTTGCTGGTAAAGGACCATCTCATGGTTCTTATTTTCTGAAATCTTCAGATGTTGGTCTCTGCATTGTTTACACATCTGTTGATGACAGGAATTGCAGTAAAATTCACAATGACCATCACAATTTTTAATATCGCACTTTAGATAATGTTGAGGAGTGTCTGGAATTTTCGGTTTGGAAAGAGCCATCTAAAATTAACATTGAAAAGTTTGTGACATACATATGGATTTCAAAATTAGAACAGTTTTACATATTGATTTTAATTGTTTAAGTTAAACTAAAATCATCTTCAGAAAATGATATATTTTTGTATTTTAGTTGTCTGAATAAAGTCAGACTGAAATGGAATGCCCCCATAAAGGAGTACAGTTTGTAAACTATTCTGTAGCATTAAATTTTGGATTATCTTAGACGAATAGGACTTGAGTAAGCAAAATGCCCTTTTCCAGAAAAAATTGAATTTCATGTCTGCAGGAATCCCAGGTACTTACTTTTGAAACAAATGACCTCTAAATGTATATATCTTATCTGTCAACAAACTTTGGAATGTCGGAGTGAGATTTTAGTCGATACTCAGACGAGATTTGTAATTTACTTCCTTGGTGGTGATAAATATAGATTTAAATCTCCCATGTACAACTGTACTTTAGCATCAGATGAATAATTGTGTTAAATATAGTATGTTATTACAGGAAAAATATGTTATAAAGTAAACAAATTTATTTTACAAAATTATTCAAAATTTCTTATAAAAGATATATAATTATGTGTATTTTTTAGCTAGCTCTTATTAGCCAAAAAAGTACTGGTTGCCAAAAAATCTAGTCTTCTCAATAACCACTGCGCAGATTCTCACCAAACTTTTATACAAGGATGAAAATATGCTGTAAATTAAGCAAATCTTGTCAAGATTGATTGATTGATTGTATATTGTTTAATATCGTCCCTCCCGAAAATTTTTTACTCATATGGAGACGTCACCGTATGCCGGTGAAGGGCTTCAAATTTTGACCTTTACTCGACACTTAGGGCCATTGAGCAGTGAGGGATCTTTATCGTGCCAACGCCTGCTGCTGACACGGGGCCTCGGCTTTTAAGGTCTCATCCGAAGGACCGGCAACTTTCACTTCAAAGTGCCGGGCGGATGGCGAAGGAACAGTTGCTTCCCATTTTAACGACTAGGTCGGTCGCGGCCGAGATGCGAACTCACGACCTCCCGATCACGGAGCGAAATCTATTCAAGAAAAGACAAAAATAGGGTGGGGTCATTAAAAATCTTCTTCTCGAGAACCACTGTGTCAGAAAAGCTGAAACTTAGGTGAAAGCATCCTGGGGTATAGTAGATTTTAAATTGTTCACATCATGATTCATGAGGGTAGGATGGGGTCACAATAGGGAATCCCAGTTCTACATTGAAATATGTAGAAACTAGAGGTACTGTGAGCAATGAGCTCACTAAATGATACCCCCCGCCACCCATATGGTTATAATGGCAAAGTCCATGTTTTGCTGTGGCCGGGAAACCCATAATATGTGTCGTATCAAAAAGTAAAGTAGGAGGTGCACAATGGAAGTATGTGATAAAGATTCTGTGAAAGTTTTATTAAATTTCACTCTGTGGTATAAGAGGAGTTGCTGATAAGAGATGTGTACCCCTAGCATAACAGACAGACGGACGGACAGCTAGACAGCTAGACGGACGGACGGACATACCGATTACAGAATACCCTCCTACTTTTCAATCGGGGGTATAAAAAATCTCCCTCTCAAGAACCACGTCGCCAGCGTGGCGCAATGGTTAGAGCGTCTGCTTTAGAGTCGTCCTGGCTTAATGAAATTGCAATGTTCTTGGATTTTAAGGTAAGGAGTCATCCTTGCGTCGCAGGTTCAAATCCCACCGGGGGATGTGGAGACCGATCCATCAGATAAGACTAAAACTGAGCTCCCATGTCGCAGTAGGTGCTGGCACGATCCCTCACTGCTCAATGGCCCTGAGTGGCGAGCATAGGACAAAATTTGTTGCTCTACATCGGCAAGTGGTTTCCATATGAATGAAAAATTCTTGAGAGGGACGTTAAACAACATACCATCAATGAATCATCTAAAAAATAACTGGACCAGAAAAGCTAAAACTTATATGGAAGCATCCAGGGGTAGTGTAGATTCCAAATGTTTTTAATCATAACCCCGGGGGCAAGGCAGGACCACAACAGGGAATCCAATTTTGAAATATGTAGAAAATGTCTTTAATTCTTCTTTTCTAGAACCAAAGGGCCATAAATGCTGATATTTAAGTGGTAGCATCCTGAGGTAGTGTAGATTCTAATTTGTTCAAATCCTGACACCTAGGGGTAAAGTGGGGCCACAGTAGCTATTACAAGGGGGGAATCAGGTGAAGAAGGTACAGCAGGCCAAAGTTGAATACTCAGGTGAACAGGTCCATGAGCTCTTGTTTTTGCTTTCTTGAAGTTTTGCAGTTTGAACACTATAGTTTGTCAAGGAATTAGGCATTTCTGGTAGTGAGTACCATGCATTCCAAGGATGAAGGAGTCACTAGTGAGCTCAAAACACAAACAAATCGTCTCAGGGAATATGTCTCACAACTCGCTGTGGCTCTTCTGGAGGCTACCCACATTCTAACACTGAATTCCAGGCAAAATGGACGCTAGTCATCAATTGTACAAGAACGGATGGCCAGTTTATCTACCGCACCCCTATTAATGTTATTGTGATTTAAATTCAAGACACGTGGTTTAGGTTGATCTATTCAAAGGTTATAGGGTAGAACCGGTTTTATAAATAAAATTGGCAGTAAACATGATATTGCTATAGACTGTTTCTGTTGAAAACATGTCGTGTAATAAATGCTTCCAGATCTCTCTGAAAGACTTTCATGATTTACAACAGAAAAAGGGTGGCTAAAGGAGGGGGTGTTAAAATAACAATATATCTTATTCTTTTCGCAAAAATTAGAGAAAACAAAATACAAAGATAAATAATAATAAATAAATAATAAATAGTAATAAATGAATTGTTTGTCATTATGAGCATGAAAATAATACTTTTAAAAATGCTTTTCATTTACCATTAGATTTCTTTCAAGCATAAAATTCCTGTAGTACTAGTAGTAACCCATAATGCAAAACTCATTCAGCTCATTGGTCTTTTAAAATCATGCTGATGCCTCATTTGCTAATCTGAATCCAAAAAATATAGTCCCTGTTTCCATGTAAAAATATTTGTCAAAAAAAAATTTAATTCATAACAGCAGAAAATTGTATCATAGAGAATACTTATTTAAGTTTTAATGAATGTAAAGGAGATCGATTGATTGAAGTACATTTCTACAGACATTATCAACTTATTCTAGGGTGGTAAAAACTGAAACGCACCATAACTTTTCTGTTTACCATGCCTCCACCTGCTAGTCACTTCCTAGCCACATTTCCGTGATTAATTTACCCTATCTCGCTAAAATCTCGCTAACTCTCGCCCGAGCCACTGCTAGAGCTACTCTGAACTCATCGGGTTTTACACTTTGCAGAATACCGAAAAATAAAAAGTTCCGAACACATTAGTAGGGGTGTACCGTATTGGTTAAGATAATCACTGTGACTTGCTGGTTACTTTTACTTGCGAAAATGTGACATTTAAAAGGTGAGAGTTTAGAATTGATCTGCTTGTGTGTCTGTGTGTGTGTTTTTTTTAAAGTCATCAGCAGTCTCTATTGCTAAGGCATTCATTTCAGTGTCTTATAGCCGCATTGTCCATTTCCATATTAACTCAGATTTAAGTAATAGTTTCAATGGGCATAGTATTGTTTTTGTTTGCTACAAAATGCAATAGATTGTTTGAAAAGAATTCATATTTTTTCTAACAGGGTCCTGGACTTTTTCCAGAAAATATTAAAGAAATGTTACTAGAAGATGTCATCTTCCTTATCATTTTGTTACATGTCATTTGAATAAGAATTAAGAAACTTTTTTTAAAATTAATAATGAGAAAAATATTCAGTTTTAGTGAAATGATGAAATAAATAAAATGAAAAATCGAATTCATTATGGAAATCATTATGATTTCGGTCGCACCAAAACTGGAAAAGAAGCTATGTGTTTTATTTCACAGATATATTTTTATCCTTACATTGTATACACTATCTTTTAAAAAAGTCATATTTTTACGAATTTTTTAAAGGGTTTCCTGCAAAAAATTTATACTTTAACAGCTGTAATACATGTACCAATCTCGTCAATGTAATTAAGACTGCAGTTATTCTGTTTATCATGCATGATTTTTTATCACCTAAAATTTTATGAAATTAAACTTATAAATTTAAGGAGAGTTTGAAATTGTTTTGATATAGTCAGACATAAAAACATATTGTAAGATTTCTGCCAAGTACTTGAATGTGATACAAGTATTTGTAAATGTATTGCACTGTAGTTCTGAGAAGTCTTTTGTTTCCAATACCTGTGATATATTTATTATCTAGTACATATTTGTATACAGGAATTTTTAATAGATGTATTATATAGAGAGAAAAAAATATGTGTAGATACTATAGACCTTTTGTGTACAAGTTTTGACTGACTTCAAAAGCTATTATGAACAGATGTCATATACAGTGCCATTGTACGAGGGTCAGCAAGAGTTGGAGGAGTGTAAAATTAGACACAATTGAACTTTGGTTTCTTGAACATCCAATTTCTCAAACACCATGGATATGTCTAAAGTGAGTTGGATCTTCCCGCCACTGCTTCTTTTTGTTTTTTATTCTAAGTATCTGGAATCCTATGATATCTGATAAGTATTTTTACTCATTGAGTCATTTGATAACGTGGTTTGACTGTATTTAAAGCGGCAATACGGCTGCAAATCGTGTGCTTTTTCATTCACATTTACCAAATATATCATCAAGTAATAAAGTAAAAAGTTGAAGTAAGCAGTTTGAGAAAAATAAATATTCTCTCCTCACACAAAATTGACGTAATTAGAATCTGCCGGAAAATCAAGGGTCGTACAAGTTAGCTCTGTTTATCTCTGTCTACTTGTACCACGTGAATTCTAAAATGGCACGTGCATACAATGTAGGGTTTACAATTATAATGGGATATTAGGTAAAAGCAATTCTCAGAATTAAAATATCATAACTCTCCGGTAATTTAATAATAGTTAACATTTTAGTCTGCATTCAGATGAATTTAACATGATTAAGTACAAATGTTGACGTTTTGTGTATTGGGGTGCAGGAAAGGAAAATCCACCAAATCATACGTCATCGCGGCAAAATGTCAAACATAATACCTTTCTGTAGTTCCAATAAAATTTTCACTTCAAATGGCAATAAATTTTATATGTAAAAAATGCATTTTAACGTTGAATATACACTTTTTTTCTTTGAAAGTCATGGAGAGACGAGAAATGATACCATGTATATCAACAAACCTGTAGGGTAAAACCTTCGAGAGCCCTACGTGAGTGTCGCAGTGATCCCGTTTCTTCTTCATCCAATGTATTATATTAATTTCCCAACTAAATTTTTGTCAGGAAAGTTGCTTTTAAATTTCAAGCCCTATTTTTGGTTTCGTTTTTTGTTTTGATCAACTTTGTCAATGTAGCAATGGGCTTCCCTCTCTTACCATGCTGTTTTGTTTATGAAAACTATACGCATGCGTCATGTGCGTGTATAGCATGGAATGTGGAACTTCGAACACGTTGCGATGTATATATTTATGTACCATAAATAATTATTAACTTTAATGAAATAATCAGAATTATTTACTTATAAAATTTGTAATTTTCTGAAAGTGTATACATTTATGAGTATGAAAAAAATTCCATATCCTATAGGAAAATTTTAACAAGTCTGTTTTTGAAGAGATGCGTGATATTGCCACTTTAATATTATAGTATTTTATGAATATAATGCTGGGTAAATTACGATATGTTTTTATGAATACTTTATTGGTATGGTCTTCACAATGTCAAGGCTTCACGATTAAAAACTAAACATGACATTGGAAATGAGTTCACTATTAAATAGTGATGTAATATGAGTTACTTCCCTTTGACTGAAATTGTGTTTTCGCAAGTGTATGAACATTAATTCCCACATTCAAGAATGGCACTTTTATGTTGCATCTTACTTCCATTTAGTTGCTCAACTATGGAACGCCATCACTGCCTTATAGCATACAACTATGCATTTATTACGTCAATTTATCATTACGTGATGTGAACATATCTTTACGTTATGTCCATTTTTTATGGGATGATGAAAATATATCTTAACATCATGTCAATGCTGCATTAAATGAAGTAAATACTCCTTTCATTATGTCAGCACTTCATAACTTGAAGTAAAAAATTCATTATGTGAAGTGATAATGTGTTTACATTGTGTTAAAACTTTATTACGTGAAATGAATGTTTCTTTACATCATTTCATTTCTTTAATATGTGAGGTCAAAATTGCATTACGTCAAGTAAATTGTGTTTTATAATTAAACTTATCATCACATGAAGTCAAAAGCCCATTCCTTTTTGAGAGTGTATATTTCTATTATATCAAAGTATTATTACGTGATATGGATTTATCTTTATTTTACGGCGAGGGCATCATGATGTGAGGTGAACATTTCTCACCTTTATGTCAGTGCTTTATTACGTGGTGTAAAAAGTGTATAACATAATGTGAACATATCTTTACATTATATTAACACGTTATTACATTATGTCAAAACTCCATACCGTGATGTGGATATATTATAACGTTATGCCAACTCTTTCTTATGTGATTTAAAAATATCTTTATATTGTGTTAACTCTTTATCATGTGGATTCCAAGTTCATTACCTGATGCAAAAATACATTTACATTATCTCAAAGCTGTATATCTAGTATATAATAAATGTTGACGACCGTGTTTTAATGACTGGTAAGAAGGGGGGGGGGGGGTCGTGATTGATTAGGAAAAATTACAGGCACATAATATCAACCCCCCTCTTTTCCCAGACATAACTTTACTACAGAAAATGTAATGTTCATTGAAACTGTACAGCCCCCCCCCCACCCCCACTTCTTGTTGAAATATAGTCCACTAAAGGTAATATAATATATCTGGAAAAAATAGGATTGATTGAAGTTGGACCACTCTCCCCGAAATAGGATTTTCGGACTTGGACATTTTTTTTCTTGGCTTGTCTAGTTTTTTTCGGATAAATGATTTTTTTTACTGGCTGACCTCCTCTTTCAAAAAAAATGATGCTACGTCACTGGAGTTAGTAATTTTTTTTTAATCATTCCAGGGCCAGAATTCTATTACAAAAATCTATCAGTCGCTCATCTAAATCAATTGAATATGCCTTAGTAAGCATGCATGGGCACATATCAGTGGCAGATATGGGAATCTTGAACAAGGAAGGGGGACGGTATATGGTTGGAGACCAAGGGCGGAAAGCGGAGAAGCTCTCAGGCTTTATAGTTTTATAGAAAAAAGTTTTCAACTTAATTCAGCTAAACTTAAAGTGAAACTAATGCAATGTCCTACAAAGTTTAAGACTTTTATAAAAAAAAAAAAAAAAAAAACAATTCAAAATAAAAAGAAAAAAATGATTGCTGCACGACTCATAATATTTGATTTATTTAATTATCAGATTAAAGTAAACACCATTGAATTTCGACGTGACTTTAATTCACAGTCGCAGTGTTAAGGCTTTACATGTTTCAAGATTGTCAATCATTTGTCGCTTAAAGTTTTCATTTAAAGATGTCATTCCGAAATCGATGAGAATCTCTTCTACGACAGTTTTCTCTCCCGCCATTTTAGTGCTTGCGGAACGCGGAAAATACGTTATGCTCATATAAAGGCCGAGGATACCCGCGTTCGCATAACGTAATAGTGAATCGACATAATGTAGAAGAGTGCGCACAGTATGGCATGAGCTTTTCACATCAGTTAATAAAAACTAAGATTGTCATCAAAAGTAAACATAACGAAATGCAAGTTGACGAAATAAAATTGTAGTATGTGTAAATGTCATAAAGAGTTGATATAATGTAAAGGAAAGTTAACACGATGCAAAAGTAGTGTATGTTAATGTCATAAAGAGTTGACATAATGTAATGGAAGGTTGGCACAATGCAATAGTAGGGTGGGTTAATGTCATAAAGAGTTGACATAATGTAATGGAAGGTTGACACAATGCAATAGTAGTGTGGGTTAATGTCATAAAGAGTTGACATAATGTAATGGAAGGTTGGCACAATGCAATAGTAGGGTGGGTTAATGTCATAAAGAGTTGACCTAATGTAATGGAAGGTTGACACAATGCAATAGTAGTGTTCTGCTATAAGGCAGTGACGGCGTTCCATACTCAACTGTTAATTTTGATAGACTTTTTATAACCTTTAAAAGAAATAAGTTTGAGTTGATATTTAGTTTGATTTAAAAAAAAAAAATTTTGCACAGAAAAAATTTCATACAGTGTACCGTATACTGACACATAAAGTCTTTTTTATATAAATATTAAGAGGTGCTTGCAGTGATTAAAAAGATTTGTTATGCCCCGCCATGAATATGGCCGGGGCATGTAGTGTTTGTCATGTCTGTCTTCCGTCCTTCCGTCCTGCTCAAAGCTAAGTTTCAAAGAAACTATCCAAGATATTTTCATCAAACTTCTTATGCTGATAGATATTGATGACAGCTATGCAACTGCATCAACATTTTTTGACCTTGACCTTTCCTTTGACCTTGACCTCACTTTTCTTAAATTAGCGTTTTGCTCAGTTTTAAACATACCATTCAAAATGGTCTTGTCAAACTTCACATGTTGATACAAACTTGCACAGATGATGCATCTCGGGATGAACACTACCAGACTTGCTTCGGATGCTGGATCTGACCTATTTTCCAGATGAGTGACCAGGTTAAAGTTTTTAAAGCAGGTCCATTCCTTAGGAACTATAAGCCCTACTTGGACCAAACTTGCATTGATGATGCATATAAGGATGGATACAACCAGACTTGCTTCGGATGCTGGATCTGATCTACATTTTCCAGATGAGTGACCAGGTTAAAGTTTTTGGAGCAGGTCCATTTCCAAGGAACTATAAGCCCTGCCTGAACCAAACTTGCATGGATGATGCATCTAGGGATGGACACTACCAGACTTGCTTCGGATGCTGGATCTGACCTACATTTTCATTCCCAAGTAACTGTAAGTCCTACCTGAACCAAACTTGCATGGATGATGCATCTAGGGATGGACACTACCAGACTTGCTTCGGATGCTGGATCTGACCTACATTTACATTCCCAAGTAACTAAAAGTCCTACCTGAACCAAACTTGCATGGATGATGCATCTAGGGATGGACACTACCAGACTTGCTTCGGATGCTGGATCTGACGTATATTTTCCATACAAGCAATTCAGCTGCATCACTATTCAAGATATTCTGATCAAATTTTATACACATACAAATTTTCATGTTGCTTTACTAATATATCCTCGGCGGGGCATTCATGTCCTATGGACATATTTCTAGTTTGTATCTGAATTTATGAATGTTAAAATCATTGACGAGTCATACATGTATTTTTTACACTTTGTACACCATAGTGTTATTTTTGTTGGTAAAGAAACATGTTTTTAGTGT
>NW_026925509.1:0-26067 GCF_032062105.1 Saccostrea cuccullata | reverse complement strand
CTTTAAGCGGTAATGAACGAGATATGTACATAATACTACTCACAAAGGCATATACACAGTTTGAAAACAATATGTAGACATGAATTGATCCTTTACTAAGTAACTTGGATATCGATCTTATAATGTAATAAAGTTTGTAACATTCTATATTCTTATTGCAGTCTCACATTTTTTACTAGTATTTCTGGCAGATATAGGTTGTGATTTATTTTTTAAATGCATATAATTATTTTGATATTTTAGTTCCGTCTTGTTATGGTTTCCCAGACAACGTCTCAACGTACGAAACAACAACCAATATTGATGATAGTTGCTCGTGTCCGACAAATGAAGAATATGATCTTAGGTAAAAATGATAGCCCATTTACTTACATGTATATTAAAACAGTATAGATCTGCATAAAATTTGAAACGATTGAATTTTTTTTTCAGATATCTTTTGATCTTAATTTGGGCATCAATTTCAACTGTTCTTATTTCCATCTCCTTCTTAATTGTGTTAACGTTGTACAATAGAATGCGAAATGGTAAGTGAATTAAATGAAGAATATCAGTAATGTAAAAAATGCAATTTTTTTTTAAATTGATAATGAACTATAGATTTAATTTAATGAAACTTTCAGAGAATCTTTATTACATATTGCCATTGTGACTTACTAGTTCATTTTTTTATTCGACACGTATTTTAGGTTTCCCATAGCAAAACATGCACATTGCCATTATATGTTTACCTATGACGTCACATATAGAAACTTCTGGATAACATTTGATATGACGAGTTATTCCTCTTTACACATTACCGTAAAACAATATATATATATATATATATATATATATATATATATATATATATATTAGTGAGCTCATTGCTCACAGTACCTCTAGTTTCTCTAGATAACTTTGGGACCTCATATCCTGTTCATTTTTGCAATGTATTTTGCTCAAATTTTCAGAGTACTTTATTACAAAACTCTATATCAGAATGCTTAAATACCTTTTTTAAAAAAAAAAGCTCTACCTTCATTCCATTTAAATGAAAACTTGGTAGCCTTCGTTATCAGACAAAGGCTCCGAGACGACAAAAATGGAGCAGTATTTCTAATGAATTTAAATAATACAAGCAATGAAATTGTGCACATCGGTTCCTCTTTTTGGGAGTTGAACTATGTTCAATCTCCCATGGTCATCAGGCATTTAACATACGCAGTAATTTATGTTGATTATATAGAGCTGAAAGAGTGGCTACTGTTTCGGCCGATTTACTCCGATGATATTCAACAGAAAAAACATGCATAAACATCCACCACAAATATTTCAAGTCATTTTCTCCTGAATTGATCTAATGGTTTTCATAATTTGAATTGTAAGTAAATGTGATGATAACGTAATCTTATTTGAATAATAGATTTCGTTCAAAGTAAAAACTAAATTATAAAGAATCTCAAAAGTTTTTCGTTATGGCACTTATTTTTAGTGAAGCGTCACACACTGAAAGAGATACGAACGACAACTCTACATACTGACAGCAAGTGGTAAATCTAGTCTTCCCGACACCCGACGGTCCCAGAATTTTTAGCAATTTCTTTTTTACCTGTGCACAGAATTTATTCAAACTTTTCATGAACATTTTCTTGGTTTAAATGAATTCATTAATGAATACAAACTTTAGGAAACATGCGTATTTATTACTAAATCAGCAGTGAATTATAGAAATGATCAACCCCCTCTAATATGAATATAATGGCAGTGTCCATGTTTTGCAACGGGAACCTAAAATATGTGTAGGAAGAAAACGTAATAGATGGTGCACAACGGCAATATGTAATCAAACTTCTATGAAAATTACGTTCAGTGGTTAAGTGGAGTTGCGGATAAGAGATGGATATACCTAAAGCGTAACAAACAGATGGACGGAAATCCCGATAAATAAATACATGTACCCTCCCGCTTTTCAAGCAGGGGCATTCAATTTCTTAAAAAGTAGGTCAGACTCCAAGGTCAAGGTCAAAGGGTCAAAGTTGTTGTTATCAAATGAAAGGTCTTGTCATAAGGATCAAATATATAAAGTTTGAAAGGAACTAGCCCTAAGTCTTCAAAAGTTATGGTCAAGTTCGCTTTTTTAAAGTAGGTCAATCTCAAAGGTCAAGGTCAAAGGATCAAGGATCTTCATATCCAATGAAGGGTCTTTTCACAAGGATAACATATATGAAGTATAAATGCCCTATCTCTTACTGTTCAAAAGTTATGGCCAAGGTTATAGTTTTTCACAAGTACAAAAATCTACAAGGTCAAGGTCAAAGGGTCAAGATTGTTGGTATCCAGTGAAAGGTCTTTTAACAAACATTAAATATGTGAAGTAAAAAAGTCCTGGTATCTACTGTTCAACAGATATAGCCAAAGTAAAATTTTAACATTTTCATGTAAAAGTGGGTCAAACTCCAAGGTCAAGATCAAATTTGGTGGTACCCAAAGAAAGGTTTTGTCACAATGAATACACGGATGAAATATGAAAGTCATAGCTTCACTTAATCAAAAGTTATGGGTAAGGTTAAAGTTTTTGCGGACAAACAGACAAACAGAGAGACAGACAGACACGAGAAAAAACTATATACCCCCGAACCTTCGTTTACGGGGACATAAAATATTTTCATGTCATTCACTCGTTACCAGTTTCCGATACCTCGCTGTGCATGCTGTATTGCTATGAGTTCAAATCGGATAATCTTACTATCCAACGCTTAGTTGGTTAGTACCATTTGTCCAGTTATAAAATCCTTGTATCAATAGATATTGGTGTTTTTCCCGGCAGCAATATGTTTCTGATAAATTCCAAGTATATTTTGCTCGTTTTTACAAAACTATTGTTTTTATTGTATTTTAATTTATATAACATCATTTGTAGATAAACTATTTAATCAAATAAACCGTTTATTACAATATTTATAATTATTTCTTGATTAAAACAATGTAGCAAAGGGACGTGATGTTCTAGAAGCTTCCGTCAATATTGAGATCGGTGTTTTTACACTTTTTTCTTTTTTGTTGTTTACCACAACTTATTTCTTTTATATCAATTGAATCGAGTTTTGATTGAATAATTCAGAGATAACATTTTATGAAATAAATAATAGATTGTTTGTTTTCAGTTTCATTAAAATTTGTCAGTAGCTTAGATCCGCCAACCGGAAACGCCACAATACTCACGTTGATGCTATTTCATGACTGTTTTCAGAAAATTGAAGTAGACTTTAATTAATTTTATGTACGATACTTACTATCCGAGTGAAATCTAAATATAGTTTATGGACATCATTTTGTATGTAGTGTAGTATTAGAGGGGTAAGTAAAGACTCTTGTGCACCCATTTCGGAGTTTATTTGCAAAATTTATTAATTCATAAGTATAGATGTTGTTTCACATAAAGATATTATAGGCATTCTCCAAAAACTGATTGACTGAATATAATATAACTCAAACAAATTCCTTGCAAATTAAAAAAAAACCCTCATTTGAATTTATAAAGAAAAATGCTTAATATGAATCTTCCCCAATTTTAACCAAATATCGCTTTTTTCCCAAATGAAAAGGCCCAATCCCTTGTTTTTAAGACCTAAAAAAACCCTGCTATATATTTGTTAGTTTGGTTATTTGAATGTGTGTTCACAAAAAAGTAAACCTGCACATAACATTTAATTGTTGAATGGCTTACATATTTCGTAAGAATATTCCTTATGACAAATTTTTCTTTGGTACCATTCAATTATACCCTGCCTTTAGATTCTGACCTAGATTTGCAAAATCCTTATTAAAAAATCTTCCTTTAGATACCATAAACTTTGATCTGTTGCCTTTGTGTTTGACCGACTTAAAAAAAAACATAAACATTGATCAAAACTTTAGAACAATAATGGCTTGAGCCTTCATTTTTGGCATATGTAATTTTCGTGACAAGACCTTCCTTCAGATACAAAAATTTTTATCTTCTCCCTTAACCTTGAAGATTCACTTACTTAACCAAAACTTTTAAACATGCTGTGCTTCGGCCTTCAAATTTCACAATGTATGTCTTTTTTTGTTGAGAAGATCTTACTTTTGGGTACCAACGTATGTTTTGCATTTGAGAAAGATTAATTTTACTTTTAATTCACCAATTAAACAATCTTGTTTTGCTAGGATTATTTACTGAAAATTCTGGACGGAGTGAAACAGACCAACTTAGTCAATTAAGTAATATGAATACCGATTCTCTAAACGAAGAAGTACATTTTCGAAAAAGGGTCAACAAAACTAAAAAGAAAGGTATTGATACTAATAACTTACACTTATCTGTCATGTATGATTAATTTGGTCGATAAACGTAGAAAATATTGATTATTTGCAATTATTAAAGATTAACTATTTCTTTTGCAGACAGCCAAACAAGTGGAAAAAATGAATTTGGTTCGAGTAAGTTTATGATAAATCGATAACGTGTTGACATAAAAAGCATATTTTTTTTTGTCAATAAGTAAAAAACAACATGCAGGGGTTATCAAAAGGTTTGTGGACTTATGCGATATTAAACTAATTCTGTTACATTCAAAGTTTACATTTAAGTTTAATAAACTTATCTATAACTATATAAAGTTTGAACTTTATATTTAAACTTTTAATGTATCATTACTATGTAGTCGATGATTATGAAATTATAAGGAACATCAAACGCAGACGTTAGAGAAATGTTGAAAATATCAGCCTGATACATGAAAAAGTTACTATATTCTCATTGAATAGAAAAGGTAGAATATGATTAAACGGCGCCGTAGTTGTTAAGTTTCATGATTACTGTCATCGTCATTATCTATCTCCACTCCCTTTGCCTCAAAACACTTATCCTAATAATATTTCTTATAATGAAATAGAAACTTTTCGTTGTTGTTTTTTCACTGTACAATGTCATGGATAGCTGATTTCAACGCATTAATATTTTAAACGGATCTAAATAGGGAAAAAATACTCGTTTGATTATTTCATCAAAATTTACCTGTCGGAGATCAATGTCTACCACACATGATCAACGTTATTTTTTGAGGTGGCAGACTTTAGATGATATATATGTCACAAAAACTGTAGTCTCTTCTTTCAATGAAACTGCTTTGTAATTTTAAAAAAATCCCCTAGATGCATTTTTATTTCTCTGTAGGCCGTTCAAACATTGAGGAGGTTTATGCTTGAGGTAAAACGTTATAAAATGTTGGAAAATGACATCCTCCTCTTTTTTACGTCATTTTAACTACTTGTTATTTGGACACTAAATATAAAATTTAGGAGAAAATTTCTTGGAATCTACGGAACAACTGTATCATATCGAATGGATAAATTAATGATTTTAAATTAATTAATTTCGGATGATATCAAATTAGTTTTTTCTCAGTTGCACTCAGGTAGAAAATGTGTCATATTCGAGGTTGCGCCTCCTTGATTAAATTGTTAACAAACGCAGGTATGTTAAGGAAGCATATAAGTAATTTTTCGGGAAATTCAGACTTTTTAAAGAAAATTTAGTTTGATAATTTACCAAAACCACTTATAAGCGTAAACTCTTATTATCTATTGCATAAAGATAAAAGAGTGTCTAACGCAACGACTTGCAGCACCACCACAGCATCACGTGACTTCTATTAATAGCGAAATTTTCCTTAATAAAAAAGCTAACAGAACAACAATACCCCGGAGTTTAATAATTTCTTTGAGTAAATAATGTAGTTGAAAAACATCTATTTTGCCTAAAAAGTGCTGCTAGAATCCCATTGTCCCGTCAGTAATATAATTATTCCACACATTCGCACGAAACTTCCCCGATGTTTTGATTTTTTTTTACCTTTGAACCGAGATTTTTTGTAAAACCATGCTTAACTCGGGATTCTAGCAGCACTTTCCAAGTATTATAGGATGCAAACTTTCCATCTGTACAAATTTTATGTTTTGAAATATACAGCTTATTGTTGTTCTGTTGCATTATTTTTGTCACAATTGACAGAGGAAAGGCCGACCGGGATACGCATATAGCTGACTGTCTTCGATAGAGAATATAATCAATAAATATAGATTAGCATACCTGTTTTATTAACTGAACTCCATATAAATTTCACAAAATACTCACGATATTTGATTTCAAACTCCATTTTACGTATCTTTGTTCAAGCTGTCATAGCCAAATTCTCTTTACACGACATGATCAATTCCCGATCAATTACCAAGTTACATGATGTACACATATGACGTCATCGGTGGTGGATTTTAATCAAAATGACAGAATACATCATAACGAAATAAGAACATTTTATCTTTGTGAATGTTTACACGTATCTACTCATTTTCTAGAGTTAATGTGCATTTCTAAATACCAATATTACAAAAAACTTGAGTTCTAAAATTGACGTCATCTCGCCTACTATTACGTCATAATGTAGCACTGATTTAGTAAAGGTAGAATATTTTGTATGCTTCCTTATTTCCCCTGCGAAGTGAACAATGTGTAGAATAATAAAAAAACTAACGATTTGTTGATTATTCTACACATAGAAAAGACAATGCTTATTCGAAGTAAAAAACAAGAATCCCATGGGTCACATCGCTTACCTGAGTAACTTGGGTGATGCAGTTCTTTATCAGATTTTCCCTCTTTTTATACCTTTTGTGGTCCCCTACCCCCTACCCTGTCACGATTTTAATACTTTATAATATACACAACCCTAAAATGCTTCCTTTTAAGTTTCAGCTCTCCTAACCAAGTGGTTCTAGAGAAGATTTTTAAATTTTTTCCATATATTTCTTTGTTAAACTTGGATTTCATATCGTGGCCCAACCCTACCCCTGGGCGTCATGATTCTAACAATTCAGAATTTTCACTACATGTAACTAAGGATGCTCCCAAATAAGATTGAGTTTTCCTGGCCCATTGGTTCTTGAGAAGACGATTTTTTAATGACCCCATTTATTGTAAGAGAAACTGGCCCTTTATTTTTACAATTTAAACCCCCCTTACCAAAAGGATTCTTTGTACCAAATTTGGTTAAAATTGGCCCAGTGATTTTTTAGAAGAAGTCGAAAGTGTAAGAAGTTTACAGACTGACGGACAGACAAACGGACGATAGACAAAATGTAATTAGAAAATTTCACTTGAGCCTTCGGATCAGGTGAGCTTAAAATCATTCATGTACCTCAAGCTGATTTCATTTCATGGCACTAGTCTACAAACCTTTTGTACCCTTCGTACATTTTATAACTTCTACCACCTTGATTCAATATACATACTTATGAGAATGCCCAGTACAATTAGAATTCAAGAAATCAATATGCAACGCTAAAAGTTTGATAACGAAGAATATATTGCGTTTGCTATGGTGTAGAATCACATTGTGAACCCTTTGACCTCTATAAGCCCAATTATTTATAAGGTTAATGAAGTTGATCTGACTAATGTAAATTATATGAATCTTCACATGGACCATCAGTGGAAAAATACACTATCAATAAATCGCCATTCACATTTTGTTTCATATATTTTATTCCTAGATGCACGAGAGGAAGGAGCGCAAGAATATATACAACTATTTCCGAAACAAAACTCTGCTATAACTCTAACTGATACTTACAGCATCAACCATATTGCATGTATTTCGGGTGAAATAGCTTGGTTAAGTAACAGAAAAAAGGTAATGAAAATTAATTTAAAGGGTCGTATACTAGACACTTACATCATTGATGACACCAGGGCAAGCGCATCCCACACCGTTGACGTAAATGGAGATCTTTTTTTTATAAAAGACAATGATATACACCGCGTTTCTTCAGATGGAATGACGAAAACTTTTCTGACACCAGCATGGAATGTGCTGAGTATTTATTCTTCCCATATAAGTGATGACTTAATTCTTGGAACTTATATTATCGATGAAAACCACTTTAAAGCAAAGTTGTTGAAATACAGTAAAAATAGAGAACTTCTACAATCTATACAGTACCACCAAGGAAAAAGTTTATACTCATTTCCCTTATTCATATCAGAAAATACAAATAGAGATATTTGCACAACGGATATAGAGAAGTGTGTTGTTACTGTTGTAGATGGTTCAGGAGTGTTTCGATTTCGTTATTACGGTCATTCCACAGAAAAGGGATTCTTTCCTACAGGAATTTGCAATAATATCTATGGGCAAATTATTGTTTGCAATCGTCACTACGCCAATCCCAGTGTTCATCTTCTTAGCAGTAATGGAGATATTGCATTAATTATCTTAACAAAAAATGCAAATGGAATCAATGATCCATATGGGGTATATGCAGACGACGAAGGGAATCTTTACCTGGGACAACATGGTAGTAATACTGTTATGGTGTATAGATACCTTCAGTAACTTTCCTCTTTTTTGGTCATATGCAGCCGAATTGTAAGTGCACCACCTTTTGATTGGATTCTAGGACAACACAAATTTTATCGTTCAAGAACTTTGGGCCGTTATGCAAGACCACAATTAGTCATTATTTAAGCACCCCAGATAGTACAGACGTCAATGTAATCAAGTTATCAAACCCTGAACAGAGGAATTCGATGGAAACGTAGGAAAAAAAGATATATATACTGAAAGGAAAAAGAAACGCAGGGTAGCATAATTGTCGATAAAAATTTGACTACATGACCGAAAATTACGAAAATTGGTCAGATGGGAAATTTAGTTACTGTGCATCAAAATCAGTATTCTGAATTACTCAACAGTAAAATTTATGACGTCACGTAGGGAAAATGTTAAAAAGACCCAAAAAGTTGGCAATTTGATAATGTCGTGTTTTTGTCCACAAATCTTGTTGCATTATTTGATGCATACATGTATTAGGTATGCACATCGTTTTTAATATTAAGAGACGTCATGAATTTATTGCAATCTTGGCACAGTTAACGGAAGTTTAATAGGGTCTTGTTTTCGAATTGCCTAATTAATGAAGAACGCAACAACAGTTTACTACGCAGTCTCTTGTAAATTTACTCCCATAAAACTTTTTTAGCCGTTGTCAGAGAGGATCTGGAATGGATTTAAATCAACCGTGACAATGACGTTAACGCGAAACAGAGCCATGTTACTTGCGGGTTATTCGTACTGCCATCTCATACATCGCCACATTACTACCACAAAAACAGCCATTTATAAGTGTACACAATTATAATCATTACACTCATACGAAATTTGAAAGGAAAAAAATCCGCAATTTGGTTTTTGAGCCACTCAACTTACTGTTGTATTCCTCTCACTGGCGCATGCGCGCGCTGTTTAACTTTTTTTCGTTACGTTTTGGTTATTTTTGATTACCTATGCTAAATAGAGCCAGGGTTTGAAAGATTAACATTCTGATGAAATTCCATGCAAAGGAGAAATAAGACTCTGACAGATGCACAAGATGGACATTGAAGATATTGAGAGTTTTCGATTTTCCCTTTTAGGGGGTATCGTCATTTGAGCTTCAATAACTCGTGAATAATTACACAAAATCATATGAGAATTTGGTTTTATCTTTTTTAAAGATGACTTTAAAAGTTAGATAGAAAAATTTTCGGAGAATTCTACCATATCATTCATTATTATTTCTTATTATTATTTCTGTTAATTGCTACAATGTATACAATGTTTATAGTAGACCATATGTATATATGTTTGTTTTACTTTGGCAATTTTTCATAATGTTTTATTAGGAGAGGACTATCTAAGTTACAGAACTTGTGTCCGATCCTTTTGACTTTGTCAATAAAATATGTTCAATTCATTATTTCTCTTCCATGTAAAAAGCAATAATATACAATCACAAAACACAAGCAATACGAATGAATAATCTAAAACCAAATAAGTCACCATTATGAAATGTCTTGAAAATATTATAAAAAATATTATAAAAAAGTATAACCACTATATGTTGCTTTTAAAAAACTGTATTTACAATAAAGCATGAAAAAATGTCATTAAATGTATGGAACTAAGCCTTTGAAAAGGTTGACCTCGGAATTTGTTTTCTTTTCTTTTTGCAGTGTCCTTAATTAAAACTGTATTGAAATAAATTTTATTATTATTTTTTCTTAGAATTATACAGTGAATCTGATTAGTTAAGGGCATTTCACGTGAGGTGAGACAATTCGATATGTCTCCTTTACGCACAGGATGACACAGTTGTCACCTTTCAGATGGCCTTGACGTAGTAAAAGTAAGCATGTAGGACTACAACTGTATTATGGCCCTGTGAATGAGAAAAAAGTGGATTAAGCGATAAACTCTTATTTATAATTAATGATGTATACATGACTTGTACAACTGCTAAATATACAGGATCGGTAAACAATAAATTCTAACAAAAACGTCAAAATTTTATGTTGACATATTTTAAATGTATGGAATCGAAGCAGAGTATGAAAGCACAAGAGGTTTAATTGCTATTTTCTACTTTATCTTATTGATAATTGTAATGCTCAGGGATAGCAGAAAATTATAGCTAACCTAATAAGCTCTTGAGTAGCACAGCAGCTCTTTAAATTTGTAAGATATAAAAATTGTACGCAATATAATCAATGTCAATTCCATCAGACCTGTGCAAAATCCATGAACTCAATATATAATCAAGATTAATTAACGTTTCAAAAATATAATTCATTTATTCAATAACATACAATTATATATATTAAACGATAGATAAAATATTCTCTCACACATCACACTCATTCATAATTAAATCAATTTAATGTAATCAGAATTAAAATTATGTATCACTAGAACTACTCAAAAACCTCCCAAAATAAAGGGACTGGATAAAGGAGAATAACTCTTTACATAATCCGTAATGAAACATTTTATTTAATGTAAACAGGATTTAATAAACACCATTTGTGAACGGAGTTAAATTAATCAATTGTTCACTACGGTTACCTATATGAAATAAATATGTTTACAGATTCTTAAAATTACAAGAGTGAACATACAATTAAATTACTGTTTTGTTCACATGGTTATCCCTACTCTAAGTATAAATAAAACAACTAGACCACAGTGCATATCACAGTTTATTTACTGCCTTGATATAAGTATGGTTAATATTTACTTAGTCCTTTGTCAAAAATTCTAAACAGAAAAAATATGACTGAAATAAAATAATCAAAGGTTTACTTGAAATTATTAAATTTTCTCCAAATCAATCTATAAAGATTTCCCAATCAAAAATAAACTAAAATCTCAATGAATTTCAATCAAATCAAACATCATTCTATTTCCGAAAAATATCATACTCAAGTAAATAATCACGTAAATAATAACTACAGTTAAAGCACTTCACCAGTTATTATCCCTATGATTAAAATAAATAAAAGCCTAATCCTTTACAAAAATAAAAAAAAAATTAAATTTAAAAATAAAACAGGACGTCAAAACGTAGGAACTGATCACCAAAATTCAATGGTAAAAAAGTATCTGCTACACGTCAAACCTCTGTATTTATACTTAATACCAAAACAATAGTCAAATATCGCGGCAACATTGATAATTAATCATGTGATAAAAATTGTGACATGTGATAGGATAAAACAACAAGAGGCCCACAGGCCTAATAGGTCACCTGAGCATTATGCAACAACTTTCCATTTATTGAATTTGATTCATGTTTAAAGCCAGATGCTATATGGCATTCACAATTTTTAAAGAGGCACCGTTGGTCATCATAACAATACACTTAGCAGTTGCTTAGCTTGGTTACTGAATACCCATACATAAGGTAGGGTAACAAAAATGCATTCCAACTAATCAGTAATATTCAGCAATAGGCAGTAGTGCTCCTTACACTGTGACAAGAACCCCTGACCCTAGGTCCACACATTGCAAAAATTTTAAAAAGGCACCCTTAAAATTGCCTATCAAACAATAAAAAATTGTTTTATAAATACAAAAGAGCAGATTTCAAACAATTAATCCATTTTCAGTATATAAGTATAACCCCTTCCCCCGAACACTGTCCCTGGGTCCATGAAATTCACAATTCTGCAAGATTAGGGCCATTGCTCATCATAACTATATAGGTAGTTCATTTGCTTCATACCCTAAGAGAGAGAAGAAACTTTTCAAAGATTTCATGTATTTTTACTATATAATGAATAGAGCCCCCCCCCCTCCCAACACAAGAACCCTTGACCCTAGGGTCATAAAATTCACAATTTTGGTTGAGGCACTCTTGCTGATTATAACTATGCACTTAGTTTATTTAATACCCAGGAGCAGAGATCATTTTCAAAGAATTCATGTACTTTCACTATATAATCAATATAGCCCCCCACCCCAACACCAGAACCCTTGACCCTGGAGCCATAAAATTTTGGAAAAGACACTTTTGCTCATCATAACTATGCACTTAGTTAGTTTATTTAATACCTAGGATATTTAATAACATAACTTGGGGCAGTTTACGCTTAATAAACCGCGAAGCGGTTTATAGATAAGCGTAAACTGTCCCAAGTTTTGTTATATCGGATAACATAAGTTGAAATAAGCTTCATTCCTTATAATTTTAATTTCAGTGAGACAATATTTCCTCCGGAAAAAGGTTTCAATTTGAACATTATTTCAAAAATAACGTCAAGTGCAGTAATACGTTTTTGACGTAACTCATTGTGACGTAGGCAAGTTATGTTATACAAAATATTATTTGTTCCTTAGAATGATTCATAATAGGAAATTAAATTATTCACGTTTATAACAAGCAAATTTTACAAAATATATTTTGTGGAATATTACCCAAAATTTTTTCGTTGGTTCGAGTCAAGGCTTTCACATTTCAAACTTGTAACAGGATTAGTGATCACGTTCAGGAATATCCATAGCAAATTTGTTTTTTACACTGTACTTGAATTCTGAATTCTTACTAATTAAGTAATCCCCCACCGATGAAATTGGAGAGGATTATAGGTTTCCTTTGAGTCTGTCTATCCGTCTGTCAGTTCATCCGTATGTCCCTTTGTCTGTCTGTTAGTCTATCCCTTTTGGTTTTCCGCAATTTTATCTAAATGCTTTCAAATATTGAGCTGGGTTTTTCTTTAAAGAAATTGTGCATACTAGATTAATAGCAAACGAATGTTTATTACATTTAGAGTGATATTTAAAGATCAGATATCTGGACAAGAACTACGGGTACGCCTATTCATATTGTATATAGTAAAGCCTTAAATTTATCATAAGTATGGTTTTGTATTATTATTATCATCTTTGTTGGAACTTGCAGTAAAAAATCTTACTTCAATAACCTACGTATAGTTAGAAGACAAAGAACAGTAATCAATATCAAAACCAGAAATCATCATTGATAACAAATCGTATCTTTACCTTGTACAATTTGAGAATAAACATATGGCGAACAGTATTCAAGATCAAAAGTCCATAAAACAATCCAAAATAGGAGAAGAGCAAACACGGACCTCCAAAACATCAGAGGTGGGATAATGGAGGAGTAAGCATTCCCTGCCGACCGGTCACATTCACCCTTCTCTCCTTGTCATGATCGGGATATATCGACGAAATCCGTCGACAATTCAATGTAAACATAAACTACTATTATTTTCAACTAGAGGTACTGTGAGCAATGTGCTCACTTAATGATACCCCCGCCTCTCAATTAAATATTATGGCAGTGTCCATGTTTTACTGTGGGGAATCCAAAATATGTGTCGGATCAAAAAGTAAAATAGAAAGTGCACAATGGAAAAATGTAATAAAGATTCTTTGAAAGGTTCATCATATTTCATTCAGTGGTATGATATGAGTTGCGGATAAGAGATCCTCAAGGCGTAACAGACGGACGGACGGACATACCAATAACTATATACCATCCTGCTTTATAATGGACTAACAATAAGTATGAAAACCCTCAGTCAGAATCTGACTCAATGATAAACTGTATTTGCTGACAAGGTCATTGTATTGACCACAGAACTTACGAAATTATGACTTAAAATGATACTGCTGAGATTCTTGTTTCATCAACTTCTTTGTCAATGATTATCCTCGATTTAGAAATTGTTCATACGTAGAGCATTCTCTTGCGTTTCAAATCAACTGAGATACTAGTATATAAACTGCGTATGCAAGTGATGAAGGTATATTGCTGCATAAGGAAAGTTGACGATAAAAAAATCCTAAAATCGTCACGTTTATCATAGAGCTTAGTTGTTATATTTCCGTTTACGCCCTTTTCAAATTTTTGAAATATTTTTAAATATCTTAATATGAAACAGGTGTTTCAGAATCGGTGGTATCTTTTATCACAAGCAACAGCATTTACGCAGGAATAATAAGGAAGCATACAAAATATTCTACCCTGCCTAGATCAGTGCTATATTATGACGTCATATATAGTAGGCGACATCACGTCAATTCTATAATAAAAGTTTTCGTGATATTGATATCAACATATGAAATTTACCTAAGAAAGTGAATAGATAAACATTAACAAAAATTCTCAAAGTTTTTATTTTGTTATGCCGTATCCTCCATTTGGATTAAAATCTCTCACCGAGTACATCATATGTGTACTTCAAGTAACTTGGGAATTGATCATGTCGTGTAAAGAGAATTTTGCTAAGACGGAATGTACAATGATACGTAAAATGGAGTTTAGAAGGAAATATCGTGAATTTTTTTTATATTCTTAGGGATTTCAATTAATTAAACAGGTATGCTAATTTATTTTCATCAATGATATTCTCTTTCGAAGACAGTCAGTTCTATACGTATCCCGGCCGGCCTTTCCTCTGTCATTTGTGACAAAAATACTAAAATAATGCAACAGAACAACAATAGTCTGGACATTTCAAGACATAAGATTTGTATAGATGAAAAGTTTGGCCTCTAACAAACTTGGAAAGTGCAGCTAGAATCGTGAGTTTATCATGTTTTTACGAAAATCTCGGTTCATATGTATTAAATTCAAAACATAGGGTAAGGTTGTGTCCCAATGTGAGGAATGATTATTTTGATGAAAGGACAGTGGGATTTTAGCAGCACTTTTAAGGCAAAATAGATGTTTTTCACTTTAATTATTTACTCAAAGAAATTATTAAACTCCGCGGGGTATTGTTGTTCTGTTAGCTTTTTTATTCAAGAAAATTTCGCTATAAATAGAAGTCACATGATGCCGTGGCAATTTCCCGTCTAAATTTCCCGAGAAATGACTTAATATGCTTCGATCCTTAACATACCTGCGTATCGTATCTACATATTGGAATCTACACAACATCTTTTATAGACTCTATATTTTCATAAAAGGTTGTCCGAAATTTCAGATTTTTATACAATTCATCTTTTGTCCTATTAAAAATCAGTCGATCCATGCAATGGATGACATGTGGCTTGTAGTCAATGTGGAACTTATTTGCAAAGAACTCTGGACGACGTGCCAGTAGGGGAAGATCTACAAGTCCAAAAATACAGATCGATCTGACATATTTTCCCAGACAAGGTAATGGATTTGGAGTAGGGCCTATTTGCCCAGTTTTTGAAGCGGGACAAAAATGGTTTCTTTACTGCAAAGTCAGTCTCAATGTCCCCTATATAAGAGAGAAAAATACATCTTACTCATAGAGATGAAAGAAATTTGTTGATAATAAAAAAAAGAACAATCACTGCCTAAACAACCAAATTTCAATTGTACGAAATGTTAGTTCTTTGATAAGTACTACACTTGCCTTTAAAACTCCCATGTATTATAAGGTGGGGGTTATGTATTAATGATGCAAAATAAGTTTCATCTGGAATATCTGTTTTATTAACCCAATTCAAGAAGTCTTTCGCAACGGGATTACTGATAACGTATTCCACAGATTGTCTGTTAAGAGTGACATGGATCGATCCTTTTACGGGGTGGATATTGTGTGGTGGTTTTTCTTTGATATTCCACCTTTCCTTATTTGCCCTAATATGAAATGACAAAACTCTCATCTATACTTGGAAAATCTTACGGTAGAAAAAATTTACATTATTAAAAGAACAGTTGACTCAAAGAATACCATTATTATATACTAGAAAATGTTATAATGTATAAATCTTATAAACATAAGAAATTAATCATTATGGCAATTATAAATCATATATCAGATTTTGTGTATAACTCATTGTTTTATATGGAAAAATATATCAAGTTTTAGAAGTATATATTATCATATACCTTTCCAATGTGCCCTCGGCATCATTTGAGCCATTGAGTATTTTTACTAACTCAGTTTGTGCGAAGCGGAAATTCTTGTCCTGTTAAATTTATGAAATACTTCCAACGAGAGAACTGAAGAAAGTCTTTCATACAGATCAGTTCTGGAGTTTACACACTGATCTTTCCCCACTCCACATGTATCCTCTTTGAAGCAAGGAAAACGTTTGGTAAACATTTGATGGCACATTCAAATTCGTAGAAAAATTCCCGTGAGGCCTTACTGTTGACATGGATACAATAGAAGTTTTGAGGTCGATAAATACCTCTTAAAAGAATTTCAAATTGCCTTGGGTTATCATATACAAGTATACTGTATGCTATGGGGAAAAGTTTCTCTTCCTCGGGCAAGGGGTTCACAAAATATCCTCTAATATTTATAAACTTTTCACAGTCTTCCGTTTGCTGACACAGTGATATATTGTAAGTTTCTTATTTACACTCCTTATTGTGTAAGTCTGATTAATTAGCGTAACTGTCGCTTGTGACAATTCCCATATTCTGAAGCAAAAATGCATTTCAATTCGTAAAACCGTTTTCTCCCCATTTCGACAGTCCCTTTGTTCAATTCAACGTACAGTGTAAAGCAACAATGTTAATGATAAAAAAAAACCAATGCCGTCATTTAATTTTCAATTAAAACCTAGAAAATGACGATAATTGTGTCTTTTGAAAAATTGGTAGATTAAGTGCTTTTTTGAATCCTTTTAATGTGTTATGTCTTTTTCATTCTAAAAGAAGATACACTTCAAAATGTGACGCTCCATTGTGACGCGGCGACACATCTTATGCTCCATGTTTTGAACATCTATGAAATAAATTTAAATAAACATTACTAAAAAAATTTCAATTTTAATTAGATCTTTTGATATATTTTATTTAATAATTTGACGTGTTTAAGTGTTTAAAATATATATGGATTACGTTGGGTGACCTGTGGTCTCCCCTATGATTTTACTATTTAATGTAAGGTTAAAGTATCTATTTAACAGTGTCTAACCTCGGATTTCCTTACTAATAGTGCGACTCAGAGTAAACGACATCACGTCTCTGCATTTGCAGATCTCTAATATGGAAAGGGAGGAGGGAGATCTTGTCCTCTACCACCACCTACCTCTTCATTTCGCTCCAACTTTTCAGCGATTCTTTAATACAATGAAAAAAAAATTATTTGTTAATAAATCATTTTATGTGTCATGTCTCAAGAGGCGACCACATCAGTGTAACAGTATTTAGCAAACCTCTGATTTTATTTTCTTATAAAGAAGATGTACACCCTGCATTGCGAAGAGTTGGGCTGACGTTCCCCCCCCCCCCCCCCCCTCTTTCCCTAAAGTTTACCTATCAAATTCATAATCCAATCAAAACTACATTAAGAAATTAGAAATATAACTTTCAAGGAACGTGGCCCATAAAATTAGCTAGCTTGTCAATCTGTAAACAAACAACAAGGCCTTTGATTCCGCTAGCTCTACCGTCTACCATATCTTAGCATTAAAAAATAATTCTACTACAAGAAAACTTTGTATTAAATTTACGCGATTTCCGCGATTCAGAACTCGTCGCGAAGAGAGCGGAAATTGGATTCACGCGGAAAAATCCTGATATACGGTATGCACGATATATCCTGGTGAGCTTGAGATAAAAGATACCACAGAGTCCAACACATCTGCTTCATACTTGGATATTTTACTTGAAAAAGACACAAATGGTAATCTAACAACCAAGCTATATGATAAACGTGATGACTTTAACTTTTCTATCGTCAACTTCCCTTACTTATGCAGCAATATAACTTCATCACCTGCATACGGAGTATTTATATCTCAGTTGATTCGATACGCAAGAGCATGCTCTACGTATGAACAATTTCTTAAACGAGGTAAATTATTGACAAGCAAGTTGATGAAACAAGAATATCAACAGTCTCGTTTAAAGTCATCATTTCGTAAATTCTATGGTCGATACAATGACCTTGTCAGCAAATACAATTTTTCATTGAATGAAATGCTGACTGACGTTTTTCATACCAATTGTTAGTCCATTATTTATACAATGAATTGACTACGGATTTTTTTCCGTTATTTCCTGATTATGACAAAGAGCACACGGCGGGTGTGACCGGTCAGCAGGGGATGCTCACTCCTCCATGGCACCTGATCCCACCTCTGATGTTTCGGAGGTCCGTGTTTGCTCTGCTCTTGTTTTGTATATTTGTTTGATGGACGTTGAGATTGAACACTGTTCGTTATTTCCATATCCTTATATGTACCAATTGTGATTTACCTTCGGATCGATACATATATTGTATTTGATGAAAAGCAAGTTGACTTATCCTCCAAATTCCAATTACATACATTTAGAGAGTTCGGAGAAATTTTACACTTTTTTCCCTGTCAAAAAATATCGGTATGTTCGCAATGTTCTGTTTTTTTTTTTTTTTTGGATTGTATTTGTAAATCAATTCTACGCATACCACGATTTAAAATTCTTCCCTACTTAAAACTTTCAGTGACATCGTAATAATGAATAACATAAGATTACCTTTCTCTCATTCATATACTACACTTTGTGAGCTATGAAATCCTTATTGATGTACAATATAAGACCCGGCGTGTTTCCATAATCTTTATGCGGATAACAGAGGTAACAATAAGTTTATTTTACCAGAGATCACTTTAATTTATTCAGTACATCAGTAGGGGAACCAGAGGCCACCTTACATTTTACAAAGTTAGGGGACCAGAGATTACCTTATATGTACATCATTAGGGGACCGGAGGTTGCCTTATATTGTTCATCAATAGGGGAACAGAGGTCACCTTATAATGTACATCATTAGGGGACCAGAGGTCACCTTATATTGAATATCAGTAGGGGGACCAATGGACATCTTATATTGTTCATCAGTAGGGACACCAGAGGTCATTTTCTATTGTACATCATTAGGGGCACCAGAGGTCACATTTTATTGTACATCAGTAGGGGGACCAGATGTCATCTTATATTGTACATCAATAGGGGAACAAGAGGTCACCTTACATTTTACATCATTAGGGGACCGGAGGTCAACTCATAATATTCATCAATAGGGGGACCAAAAGTCACCTTATATTGTACATCAATAGGGGGACCAGAAGTCACCTTATGTGTACATATATTGTACATAATTAGGGGTACCAAAGGTCAACTTATGTTGTACATCATTAGGGGACCAAAGGGAGACCAGTGGTCCCAATCGTTGGTCATTTTTAAGAAAACCAGACATAAAATAAAATTTATATGAATGCAGATATAAGACATCAACGATTCTAGACTAAGAGAAATCTCAAAAGAAAATAAGGGGATGACTGCTTGATGATTGCTTGATTTTAGTGAGAAAAGAAATGAGAAAAGAAGCTTTTTAAAGATTGCATCAATTATTAATCTTAATCTTAATATTAACGCATAATCCAAGCACACAACGCCAGAAAAAAACAGATAGCAATAACTCAGATGAGTTGATTCAGATTACTAAATAAGAAGTCCTTTGGCTTCCATATTTATGTGAAATATTAGTTGCCTTCTACTCTCCCTGTTGACTACGAATATGAGGTGACCTCTTGTCTTTCTTATTTATGTAAAATAAAACGTGTCTTCCAATTTTTTCATTGTTATTCTAAATAGTGTGATCATTAGGTTAAATGATGTAAAAATAAGATGACCCGTGGTCCCATTTATGATGTACAATATAAAGTGACCTCTGGTCCCCATACTAGTGATAAATATAAAGTGACCTCTTGTCCACCTAATGGTGTACAATAATAAGGTTATCTCTGGTCCCCCTACTGATGTCCAATATAAAGTGACCCTAATTCCCCTACTGATGAACAATATAAGGTGATCTTTAGTCCCTGTGATGATGTACAATATAAGGTAATTTCTGGTTCTCCTACTGATGAACAATATAAGGTGACCTCTGGTCCCCCTACTGATGTACAATGTAAGGTGACCCGGGGTCTCCCGTTGATGTTCAATATAAGTTGACCTCTGGTCCCCTATTAATGTAAAATTCAAGATGACATCTGGTCCCCCTTCTGAAATAGACTATTAGGTGACATTTGCTCCCCCTAATGATGTACATGTACAACATAAGGTGCACGTGACCTCAGGTCTCTTTTCTGATGTACAATATAAGAAGACCTGTGACCTACTGGTGTACAATACAATGTAAAGTGACCACTGGTCCCCTTAATATGTACAATACAAGGTGTCCTCTGGTCTCCTTATTGATGTACAATACATGTATAATATTTAACGTAGTATGGTTCCGCCCCCGCCACTTCGTTTTTGAAAAACGAAGTGGCAAGGGCTTGAACCAGACTTTATTTCCTGTGTCGTTTAGCGTAGATTAGGTGGATTGAAAATGAATTTTAAACTAGAATTATTTGAATTTCAATCCAATATTTTCTCGGCCGTCCGCATCGATTGTTTTCGCCCATTACATCGTCTATCATTGAACTTTTTGATTGTAACAGATAGAAGTGACGTAAACTGCATATTTCCAATTTTGTCACTTAATGTTTTGCGGATTTATTTTTCTTTAATGTATGATTTTTTTCTTTGATAAAAATGCTTCCTTTTAAACCACAATCACTTGCAAAATGTGCCTGGCCTTCTGTTTATGACAGATTTTTCAATTAAATGTAATCGCATTTGAACATATAAACTCTAATGATTTTTTAAGCGTACACGCACTTTCTGATAAATAAAGGTATTAAGGTTCATAAACCCTCTGCTCACTTATATTAATTTTTTCTTTAACTTTTATGATTTTCCAAAGGAAATGTATATTCTGTATAAAAAACAAACATTTATGGCATGGCTTGCGGTGCAATATTTGACAAAAGAGGCACTTCAACTTAACTAGACAAATATATAAGGGAATAATAGACAATTGTGCCATTATACAGCATTAATGTCAAATGATAGTATTTATGCAATCATGTGTTTTGTGGTACCAGAGTTTTTGCAAACGTGGTTTGCCTTTTTGCGTCTGTTTTTATTTTTGAACGCCAACATTTTCCTTGTAATGTATATATGTTATACAATTCTTTCTGTTATTTCGTACATTATTTTGACATGTAACTGGGGAGATCATTATACAACTTTACTTGTTTACCTAATCAAATATTTGTATAAGGTTTTTTTGATTTCCTAATTTATTGTATTTTTTAATACTCATTGTCATTTTCAATAAATGACAATTCACACAAATATGAAGTTGTGATTTTTATCCAGGAGGAAAGTGGAAGGTTTATTTAGATCTCAATAATATGTGAACAAGCAGGTATTACATAATACAACATTATTGTCAAATAATAGCAATTATATGTTTTGTGGTACCAGAGTTTTTGTTTTCTTTACATCAAAATATATCATATGTAATGTGTATTTGGCGTCTATGAGAATGACCAAACCGGTGTATATCAACCAATCAGAAGCGTGTATTTTTTTGTGTCTCAGAATAGCGCCACTTCACTGATTTTAGAAGGAAAACAAAAACACGTTAAATTTTTCTACTTAAGAAAATGACCACCGCCTTCCCCAGCTTTCACCATCAGTCAAATATCAAACATTCATTTTATGTTAAAACAATGATTGTTTATGTTATGTTATTTATTAAAACACAACAGTGGGTTGTGTGGGGGGTTTCTGTTTTTATTTTTGAACGCCAACTGTATATATGTTTTACAATTTTTTCTGTTATTTCGTACATTATTTTGACATGTAACAGGGGATATCAATATACAACTTTACTTGTTTATGTAATCGAATATTTGTATAAGGTTTTTTATCTCCCCATTTATTGTATTTTTATACTCATTGTCATTTTCAATAAATGACAATTCACACAAATATGGAGTTGTGATTTTTATCAAGGAGGAAATGGTAGGTTTTACTTAGATCTCAAAAATATGTTAACAAGCAGGTATTACATATAGAGTTATATCTCTTATCAGAGTATCAAAGTACCTTAATATAGAATCATTTACAAGTTTTCGTCGCCCGTTTTCTTACAAAACAATTACATGTAACTGAAACAATAAGGATTGCTTCAAATCAACAAGTTAAATTATTTATACTGCTAATGAAGCTTTTACATGTAGCAACTTGTCATTTCGGTCATCGCCTTCTTATAATTTCTAAGACTATCTAGTTCATATTAAAACTTAATTATCTTCCATTTGCAACAGAAACATCAGATATTTATAGAAATCCATCATTGGATTTATCACTCGTTTCATGCAACATGATCTATCGACAGAAGTTTTTTTTAAAGAAAATGGCGTTTGAAACTACTAAAGAAAAATCAATTAGTATAAAAATTACAGTATGTGTTTATTATTCAAAATCTTCAATACGATACTTAAACTTATTTATTTCAATGTGATAAATTGTAACTAGAATCTCGAGAAGAACAAAGAAATGGATTATTTTATAGACATTTTCATTTCCAGAAGAATGGGAGCTTTTCAATCGGCGATATAAACGTTTTACCAACAGTCGATCGATGATTTGAAACAAAAGGTCTAAAAATATGAGATACAAATTTCAACAATAAAAAGGTAAATAACGTAAATGACATTCGTTTTATAAATACATGTTCTATCACAAAATATTTAACAATAATACTGAGTGATGGGTTAAATTTAAAGTTTAAAATGAATTTTGTATTTTGATAGTTATTCACCTTTACAGGTGTATGTATGCGTGAACATGTTTACTTGCCACAAACATCGGTCAAGGTTACGAATGTACTTCGATTGGCGTCGTCCATTAAAAGGGTAGGTAAATATATATACCTGGATTTATTATTATTACCATGTTGTTTAAATTTGATCACTAAAGATCTCTTTACTCTCCGAGAAGCACAACTTATAAACAAACGTATGTGTGTATTTTTTCGAAAAAATCTACTTTCGTTTTTAAATAAGAAAACATACGTTATTTGCTTCCCTCATTCTTACCTTTCATTATATTTCAAAATAGTATGATTATGTCAAAATTGCCCATGTCGATATTTCAAAACAAATATATTTCAGATGAAATAAATTTCATGGTAAAAACATGATGTTCGTACGTCGATGGTGATATGAATACAGTACCTAAACTCAAAACGTACATTTATGTTAAATTACTTGAAATACACTCTACATATTTCCAAACAAAAAACAACAAGGAAAAAACTTTGATTTAAAAAAAAATGTGTTCCCATAATACTATTTCATTAAAACAGTAAGGTCAAATGCACTTTTGATATGGTGCTTTTTCCATTTGCATTATTTCAATTACATGTATATTTTTTTTACTCACCTGAGCCGAAGGCTCTAGTGATCTTTTCTGTTACATTTTGTCTGGCGTTCGTCTGTCTAGCAGTGCGTCTGTCTGTAAACTTTTCATATGTTCAACTCTTCTCAAGAACCACTGGGCCAATTTCAACCAAAATTGCCTCAAAGAATTCTTTGGTGTAGGCAATTTAAGTTTGTTCAAATGAAGAGCCACTCCCTAAATCAAGGGTAGATAATTGCGAATAAGTGAAAATTTGATGGCACCTTTAAAAAATTTTATTTTCAAGAACTGCTATGTCATAAAAAATGAAACTTATGGGAAACATCTTACCTTAGGTGCATATTCAAGTTAGTTCAAATCATGACCGCGGGGGTACTGGTAGGGCAGGACCAAAAATGGACGAACACACTCATATAAATATACAGGAAAATTCTTTAAAATCTTCTCAAGAATAGCAAAGCCATAATTGATAATATTTATATGGAAACATCCTGAGGTTGTGTAGATTAAACTTTGTTTAAATCATACCGCCGGGGAGGGCGTGACCACAATGGCCAATCAAGGTTTTACATAGACATACATGAATATAGGAAAATTCTTTAAAAAACTTCTTCTCAAGAATGGCAAAGCCATGATTGGTCATGGGACTACTTTTGGATTTAAATTTTCTAATAATAAAACCAATTTCTAATTTTTTTAAATGCCTAAAAGCTTAGGTGAGGATGTGGTCCATGGGCCTCTTGTTTTTTTTTTTTTTTTTTACAAAAATGCATACATGTCAAGTTTTAAAAAGGTTTCAAATAAGAATCTTTGGATGTTTTATTGAAAGAAATATATCAAAAAAAATATATATATATATATATATATATATATATATATATATATATATATATATAAAAATATATATATATATATATATATATATATATATTTATATATATATTCTTTCTATATATATCTATAAATTTAAGGAATAACTGTCTTATTATTCGAATTCATGATGTGATCAATTGATTGGCTTGTGTGATAATTTGCAAAACCCAAGGCGTTTATATAAAATTATCACACAACCCAAAACCATAGATCATCTTCATAAATTTAAAAAATCTGACAGTTATTCCATAAATTTTAAAACCCCAAAGGTCCGATGGTGACCCAAAGTCCATGGTTCGCCAAACCCCGATGGTCTGCGCCAATCCCCGATGGTTTGGGTTGTTACGGACGCCAAAGTCCGATGGTCACGCCAATGTCCGATAGCTCGTTTCCTATGAGACACGTTGCGCTAAAGTACGATGGTGTGACACCCCAAAAGTCCGATGGTGCGGAGAAACAATCAGCGTTTATGACGTCACAAAATCCGACGCAACCCTTAGCCTTGCCTGCATGCAAAAGCCATCATTTCTAAATTCGTCCTCGAATACAATTTTATTGATTTTGCTTATTGCTTGCACCTTCCAGATATATTAGGATTAGTCCTAGCTTGAATAGGGTTATTCCTTGCATTGCAAACAAAGAAATTTTGGGTTAGTCCTCGCACACTAGTCGAGTGATTTGGGTTAGTATGCAAACACCCAAGATATCGCTTAAAGTTGATAAACATTTTTTGAGCGTTTAGGGTTAGTTTCGCACCAATCTGGGGAAAAGGGTTAGTTTTCGCATTTATTTGTTTAGTTATACTTATTTTTAAGACCTTGGCATGGCGCAGCATTGATGTTTTGTGCAGTAGTACTATGACGTCATAAACGTTAATTGTTTTCCACACCATCGGGCTTTACTGTCAAACCATCGAGGTTTGGCGAACCATCGGACTTTGGCGTGACCATCGGACTTTGGAGTCCCATCGCACTTTGGAGTCCTCAAATCATATAAGATAAGATAAGATAAGATAAGATATTCTTTATTTTCCCCCAAATTAATGGAGAGTTTGTATGAACAGGTAATTAACTAATTATCAACACAATGCATTAAACAAAACATATTTACATATGTACAATTTTCTGCTAGACTTTTAAAGGTTTCGACAGTCTATTGCTAAAAGACTTTGGTTTTTATAAAAGGTTGAGGCAATGATTATCAAAATACATTTCCATTTTGTATAAGATATGTTTTCAAAATTTGTGCCGTGAACACACCCCATTAGAGATAAAAACTGTAGTTCAGGATCTTGGTCCTCAAACAAATCTTACTCATTTACATCAAGTATATCTAAAATGTTCTCCAGCAATTTTCTTGTCTTCTAGTAGTGTAAAACAACTTAACATCAAGTGCATATTATAATTACTTGTTGCCTTATTACAAAAATGACAAAATTTACAAACAATTTTCATCGATGAAACCTGGATCAAAAAATTGATAAATAATCTTTTTGAAGGATCTTCTCTAGCAATCTGCCACAATTTTTTGGGTTCAACTTTGTATTTTTTTACTGAAAAAAGACATATCAGGATCTACAGACAGAGCAGCACGCCATTGCTTTTC
>NW_026925508.1:0-26375 GCF_032062105.1 Saccostrea cuccullata | reverse complement strand
AAATCTTACACAGATAAATCTAATTTTGTTCTGTGCCTTGTTTATGCTGAGTCAGGTTATAGGGGAAGTGGATAATTCTTGAAATAGGGTGGGATGGGGTGACATATGCATATTCTCTGGGGTGCATCGGTTTACCCAAAAGGACCCAAAAGGAAATCAAAAGGGCTCAAATAAATATATCAATATACATTGAAAATTAATAATTTGAATTAAATTATGAATATTATATCATAAATTTACCTAAAAGTTGGCAAAAACACATATTTATAATATTGGAACTTAATATTATGATACAACTTTTATTACACATTAAACACTTAGTCTAAATCTGGTCAGATATGCTTTGATTTCTTTTAGCTGAAATTTACAAAGTACACTGTATTATTCTATTTCTCCTTTGTTTAACCATATCTTACTATATGGTATTTGATAAATAAAGAAATAAAGTTTTATTTAAAGACATGTTCTAGGCATATGGTATTGGAGATGGGTGTGTGGTGGGGGGACCTCCCACCCCCACCCCAAACACACACTTTACCTTCAAAAAACTAGTTTTAGTTTTAATAAAATATGAAAGTATTTATTATATATCCATATATTCTCTTTATTTCAAGTCCTTTTGGGTCGTTCTTAATTTCTTTTTGGGTCCTTTTGGGTAAATCGACGCACCATATTCTGTGAAGAAATGGTTGAGTTTCCAAAAAAAAAAAAAAGTAGAAATATACTGTGTTAAATCTCTCAGAGATAAATCTGATCGTGTTCTGTGCCTTGTTTTCTGATGAGTAAGCTAATTGCAAGAGGAATCAAAAAATTCGTAAAAGAGGGTAGGGGTGAGATACACAGTCATATTCTGATTTGAGCAACTGATTGAGTTTATACATTTTTCTCTTAAATGAAAATTATAAAGTTTCAAGAATATGCATATATTCAGAATCCAAATTTTTATTCAAGTCTATTTTCAGATAATGGCCTATACAGGGATTGACTGAGGAACAGACTACATTCAAAGCACTCTTAACCATGTTAACAATCAACATCAACCATTTAAGAAGAATTCCCAAGAACCATACACATTCCAAAGGAAATCTTCAGTCTTGTCAACCATGTAAAAGAATTCTTGAGACCCATAAACATTCCACAGGAAATCTTCAGTCTTACATATTCAAAGTACTTACAAATTACTACTGAATTCAGAAAGTCCTTAAAACACCCAGCAGTCTAGCACTGTAAACATTACTGTGTGTGTTATGTATTGAAATCAAACACTCCAACCGGAGTATAATCTTATATCAACCCTACTTCAGAGGCCCCAAGTCTCCCCGATTCCATTAACCGTGATGTAATAATAAATATACAGTAAAAGCACATAGATCGACAGTTAAATCTGAGACAAACATCTTACCAAATTCTTCAATATTTAGTTTTCTGTAAGCAGAACTCAAATTCTTACAGCCAGTTGAATAAACTGTTAAGCAAAGTGTTCCCCTACCCACACAGTTAGGTAATAACTGCTGTTTAACTTCTTTAATTTTCACACTCATCTTTCTTTGATAGTTTACCATTCCTTATACCCATGTCATATTTGCATTTCATTTCTTCTCTTACCCTTTCTATATAACCACTCTCCATGATTCCTCAATTTTTTTTTATTACTATCCCCCAAATATCCCCCATCCCCAACCAAACCCTCACTGCAACCCACATTCCCATCCCCTTATGAAACTTCCCACAGTAGCTCCTTGACAGATTGATTAGCCATACTATGACTCCCCTTATATTTCACTTCTATGGCTTTTCCCTGACCTACCATTTCTTCCAGCTGCTCTATCTTCTTCTTTAACTCTTCCAGTTCTTTCTTTTGATCTTCCTCCATCTTTCTGATTTTTTCGCCGAAATCGTACGTCATGTCCGCCGCCTGTCTCTTCAGCTCGATCTCAAGTTGAACTTTGAACTCTGACTGCACGTCCATGATCTCAGCTCGGTGTTCATGCTCCAAGTCCTGAAAAGCATTTCCTCATTTTTCACATTTGTTTCTTTTATTTGTATAGTAATACTAAAAATATACCTTAACTCCTATTTCAATGCCTCAATCTGCCTTCTCTCTCACCCCTTTCTCCCCTCTTCTCTCTCCATTTCTCTCTCTTTCTCATCTCTTTCATTGCCTCTACTTGCTCTCTCTCTAACTCTCTCTCACCTGTCCCAATGCCTCTATCTTCTCCCTATCCTGATGCTGTAGCTCGTCGTACTGCTCTTCTAACACTCTCTCTCTAACTCTCTCTCACCTGTTTTAATGCTTCTATCTGCTCCCTATGCTGATGCTGTAGTTCATCGTACTGCTCCTCTAACACTCTCTCTCTAACTCTCTCTCACCTGTTTTAATGCTTCTATCTGCTCCCTATGCTGATGCTGTAGTTCATCATACTGTTTCTCTAAGACTCTCTCTCTAACTCTCTCTCACCTGTCTTAATGCCTCTATCTGCTCTCTCACCTGTCTTAATGCCTCTCTCTAACTCTCTCTCACCTGTCTCAATGCCTCTATCTGCTCCCTATGCTGATGCTGTAGCTCGTTGTACTGCTCCTCTTACACTCTCTCTCTTACTCTCTCTCACCTGTCTTAATGCTTCTATCTGCTCCCTATGCTGATGCTGTAGCTCGTCGTACTGCTCCTCTTACACTCTCTCTCTAACTCTCTCTCACCTGTCTAAATGCCTCTATCTGCTCCCTATGCTGATGCTGTAGTTCGTCATACTGCTCCTCTTACACTCTCTCTCTAACTCTCTCTCACCTGTCTTAATGCCTCTATCTGCTCCCTATGCTGATGCTGTAGTTCGTCATACTGCTCCTCTTACACTCTCTCTCTAACTCTCTCTCACCTGTCTTAATGCCTCTATCTGCTCCCTATGCTGATGCTGTAGCTCGTTGTACTGCTCCTCTAACACTCTCTGTGTAACTCTCTCACCTGTATTAATGCCTCTATCTGCTCCCTATGCTGATGCTGTAGTTCGTCATACTGCTCCTCTAACACTCTCTCTCTAACTCTCTCACCTATCTTAATGCCTCTATCTGCTCCCTATGCTGATGCTGTAGCACGTCGTACTTCTCCTCTTACACTCTCTCTCTAACTCTCTCTCACCTGTCTAAATGCCTCTCTCTGCTCCCTATGCTGATGCTGTAGCTCGTCGTACTGCTCCTCTAACACTCTCTCTCTCCCTCTCTCTCACCTGTCTTAATGCCTCTATCTGTTCTCTCTCACAGGTCTAAATGCCTCTATCTGCCCTCTATGCTGATGCTGTAGCTCGTCGTACTGCTCCTCTAACACTCTCTCTCTAACTCTCTCTCACCTGTCTAAATGCCTCTCTCTGCTCCCTATGCTGATGCTGTAGCTCGTCGTACTGCTCCTCTAACACTCTCTCTCTAACTCTCTCTCACCTGTCTTAATGCCTCTATCTGCTCCCTATGCTGATGCTGTAGCTCGTCGTACTGCTCCTCTTACACTCTCTCTCTAACTCACCTGCTCTTAATGAATCTATCTGCTCCCTTTGCTGATGCTGTAGCTCGTCGTACTGCTCCTCTAACACTCTCTCTCTAACTCTCTCTCACCTGTCTTAATGCCTCTATCTGCTCCCTATGCTGATGCTGTAGCTCGTCGTACTGCTCCTCTTCTACACTCTCTCTCTAACTCACCTGCTCTTAATGAATCTATCTGCTCCCTATGCTGATGCTGTAGCTCGTCGTACTGCTCCTCTAACACTCTCTCTCTAACTCTCTCTCACGTGTCTTAATGCCTCTATCTTCTCCCTATGCTGATGCTGTGGTTCGTCATACTGCTCCTCTAACACTCTCTCTCTAACTCTCTCTCACCTGTCTTAATGCCTCTCTCTAACTCTCTCACCTGTCTTAATGCCTCTCTCTAACTCTCTCACCTGTCTTAATGCCTCTATCTGCTCCCTATGCTGATGCTGTGGTTCGTCATACTGCTCCTCTAACACTCTCTCTCTAACTCTCTCTCACCTGTCTCAATGCCTCTATCTGCTCCCTATGCTGATGATGTAGTTCATCATACTGTTTCTCTAACACTCTCTCTCTAACTCTCTCTCACCTGTCTTAATGCCTCTATCTGCTCCCTATGCTGATGCTGTAGCTCGTTGTACTGCTCCTCTAACACAATCTGTGTAACTCTCTCACCTGTCTTAATGCCTCTATCTGCTCCCTATGCTGATGCTGTAGTTCGTCGTACTGCTCCTCTAACACTCTCTCTCTAACTCTCTCTCACCTGTCTTAATGCCTCTATCTGCTCCCTATGCTGATGCTGTAGTTCATCGTACTGCTCCTCTAACACTCTCTCTCTAACTCTCTCTCACCTGTCTCAATGCCTCTATCTGCTCCCTCTCACCTGTCTTAATGCCTCTATCTGCTCCCTATGCTGATGCTGTAACTCGTCGTACTGCTCCTCTAACACTCTCTGTGTAACTCTCTCACCTGTCTTAATGCCTCTATCTGCTCCCTATGCTGATGCTGTAGTTCATCGTACTGCTCCTCTTACACTCTCTCTCTAACTCTCTCTCACCTGTCTTAATGCCTCTATCTGCTCCCTATGCTGATGCTGTAGTTCATCGTACTGCTCCTCTTACACTCTCTCTCTAACTCTCTCTCACCTGTCTTAAGGTAGGATTCTCTCTCTCTTTTCACAGAATCAAGAAGACAATATCAGTAAGTGATAGTATCAGTGAGATTAAATTTGACCGTTTTATATTAGAGGCAAGGTCAGGTCAAGGTCATTATCTTTTTCCTTGACATTAAGAATAAAAAAAATGCTATTTCAAAAGTTAAACTGGTTCTTTAAGCATAAAAAGATACTCTATATCGGGTCTATAGCTGATCTTTACTCTAAATAATTTAACTAAATTGGATCTCTCTCTGTTTTTCTTTATTTTTTAAGATATATTAGTTATTTTCAAATGCTTCCTATATTTAACTTTCTCTTATCTTCACATATGCTAGTCCTAAATGATACAAAAACAAAAAGCTTCAAAAGCTAATACAGTTCTAGTTTTTTTTTGAAAAATCATATCAATTTGATATATTTAGGAAAATAAGTCCCTTATTATTAATTAAACTTACATTTGAAAAGTTCTCCAAGTCGTACTGCTCCTATAAAAATCTGTGTGTAAACTCTCACCTGTTTTTTTAATGCTCTCTGTCAAAACCAGAGAAGATTTCATCGCACTCTCTCTCTCTCAACACTCTCTCTCTCTCTCTCTCACCTGTCTTAATGCCTCTATCTGTCCCTATGCTGATGCTGTAGTTCATCGTACTGCTCAATGCCTCTAACACTCTCTGCTAACTCTCTCTCTCTCTCACCTGTCTCAATGCTCAATGCCTCTATCTGCTCCTCTACCTGTTCTCTCCCTATGCTAATTTCTATCTCTCTCACCTGTCTCAATGCCTCTATCTGCTCCCTAAAATACTGTCTCTCTCTCACACTCAATATATGCTGATGCTGTAGTTCAAACTGCTCCTAACACTCTCTGTCTTTCACCTGTCTCTCTCTCTCTCTCTCTCCCTATGCTGATGCTGTAGTTCTCTGCTCCTCTAACACTCTCTCTCTCTCTCTAATCTCTATCTGCTCTCTATGCTGATGCTGTAGTTCATCGTACTGCTCCTCTTACACTCTCTCTCTCTCTAATGCTCTCTCTCACCTCTCTCAAATGCATCTATCTGCTCCCTATGCTGATGCTGTAGTTCATCGTACTGCTCCTCTAACACTCTCTCTCTCCCTCTCTCTCACCTTCTCAATGCCTCTATCTGCTCTCTATGCTGATGCTGTAGCTCGTCGTACTGCTCCTCTAACACTCTCTCTCTAACTCTCTCTCACCTGTCTCAATGCCTCTATCCTCTATCTGCTCTCTCTCTCTCTCTGCCTCTATCTGCTCCCTATGCTGATGCTGTAGTTCATCGTACTGCTCCTCTAACACTCTCTCTCTAACTCTCTCTCACCTGTCTCAATGCCTCTATCTGCTCCCTATGCTGATGCTGTAGTTCATCGTACTGCTCTTCTAACACTCTCTCTCTAACTCTCTCTCACCTGTCTCAATGCCTCTATCTGCTCTCTCTCACCTGTCTTAATGCCTCTATCTGCTCCCTATGCTGATGCTGTAGTTCATCGTACTGCTCCTCTAACACTCTCTCTCTAACTCTCTCTCACCTGCCTCAATGCCTCTATCTGCTCCCTATGCTGATGCTGTAGCTTGTCGTACTGCTCCTCTAACACTCTCTCTCTAACTCTCTCTCACCTGTCTTAATGCCTCTATCTGCTCCCTATGCTGATGCGTAGTTCATCGTACTGCTCCTCTTACACTCTCTCTCTAACTCTCTCTCACCTGTCTTAATGCATCTATCTGCTCCCTATGCTGATGCTGTAGTTCATCATACTGCTCCTCTTACACTCTCTCTCTAACTCTCTCTCACCTGTCTCAATGCCTCTATCTGCTCTCTCTTACCTGTCTCAATGCCTCTATCTGCTCTCTCTCACCTGTCTTAATGCCTCTATCTGCTGCCTATGCTGATGCTGTAGCTCGTCGTACTGCTCCTCTTACACTCTCTCTCTAACTCTCTCTCACCTGTCTCAATGCCTCTATCTGCTCCCTATGCTGATGCTGTAGCTCGTCGTACTGCTCCTCTAACACTCTCTCTCTAACTCACCTGCTCTTAATGAATCTATCTGCTCCCTATGCTGATGCTGTAGCTCGTCGTACTGCTCCTCTAACACTCTCTCTCTAACTCTCTCTCACCTGTCTCAATGCCTCTATCTGCTCCCTATGCTGATGCTGTAGTTCATCATACTGTTTCTCTTAGACTCTCTCTCTAACTCTCTCACCTGCCTCAATGCCTCTATCTGCTCCCTATGCTGATGCTGTAGCTCGTTGTACTGCTCCTCTAACACTCTCTCTAACTCTCTCTCACCTGTCTTAATGCCTCTATCTGCTCCCTATGCTGATGCTGTAGTTCATCGTACTGCTCCTCTAACACTCTCTCTCTAACTCTCTCTCACTTGTCTTATTGCTTCTATCTGCTCCCTATGCTGATGCTGTAGTTCATAGTACTGCTCCTCTAACACTCTCTCTCTAACTCTCTCTCACCTGTCTCAATGCCTCTATCTGCTCCCTATGCTGATGCTGTAGCTCGTCGTACTGCTCCTCTAACACTCTCTCTCTAACTCTCTCTCACCTGTCTTAATGCCTCTCTCTAACTCTCTCACCTGTCTTAATGCCTCTCTCTCTCTCAACTCTCTCACCTGTCTTAATGCCTCTATCTGCTCCCTATGCTGATGCTGTAGCTCGTCGTACTGCTCCTCTTACACTCTCTCTCTAACTCTCTCTCACCTGTCTCAATGCCTCTATCTGCTCCCTATGCTGATGCTGTAGTTCATCGTACTGCTCCTCTTACACTCTCTCTCTAACTCTCTCTCACCTGTCTTAATGCCTCTATCTGCTCCCTATGCTGATGCTGTAGCTCGTCGTACTGCTCCTCTAACACTCTCTCTCTAACTCTCTCTCACCTGTCTTAATGCCTCTCTCTAACTCTCTCACCTGTCTTAATGCCTCTATCTGCTCTCTCTCACCTCTCTCAATGCCTCTATCTGCTCCCTATGCTGATGCTGTAGCTCATCGTACTGCTCCTCTAACACTCTCTCTCTAACTCTCTCTCACCTGTCTTAATGCCTCTATCTGCTCTCTCTCACCTGTCTTAATGCCTCTATCTGCTCTCTCACCTGTCTCAATGCCTCTATCTGCTCTCTCTCACCTGTCTTAATGCCTCTATCTGCTCTCTCTCACCTCTCTCAATGCCTCTATCTGCTCCCTATGCTGATGCTGTAGTTCATCGTACTGCTCCTCTAACACTCTCTCTCTAACTCTCTCTCACCTGCCTCAATGCCTCTATCTGCTCCCTATGCTGATGCTGTAGCTTGTCGTACTGCTCCTCTAACACTCTCTCTCTAACTCTCTCTCACCTGTCTTAATGCCTCTATCTGCTCCCTATGCTGATGCGTAGTTCATCGTACTGCTCCTCTTACACTCTCTCTCTAACTCTCTCTCACCTGTCTTAATGCATCTATCTGCTCCCTATGCTGGTGCTGTAGTTCATCATACTGCTCCTCTTACACTCTCTCTCTAACTCTCTCTCACCTGTCTCAATGCCTCTATCTGCTCTCTCTTACCTGTCTCAATGCCTCTATCTGCTCTCTCTCACCTGTCTTAATGCCTCTATCTGCTGCCTATGCTGATGCTGTAGCTCGTCGTACTGCTCCTCTTACACTCTCTCTCTAACTCTCTCTCACCTGTCTCAATGCCTCTATCTGCTCCCTATGCTGATGCTGTAGCTCGTCGTACTGCTCCTCTAACACTCTCTCTCTAACTCACCTGCTCTTAATGAATCTATCTGCTCCCTATGCTGATGCTGTAGCTCGTCGTACTGCTCCTCTAACACTCTCTCTCTAACTCTCTCTCACCTGTCTCAATGCCTCTATCTGCTCCCTATGCTGATGCTGTAGTTCATCATACTGTTTCTCTTAGACTCTCTCTCTAACTCTCTCACCTGCCTCAATGCCTCTATCTGCTCCCTATGCTGATGCTGTAGCTCGTTGTACTGCTCCTCTAACACTCTCTCTAACTCTCTCTCACCTGTCTTAATGCCTCTATCTGCTCCCTATGCTGATGCTGTAGTTCATCGTACTGCTCCTCTAACACTCTCTCTCTAACTCTCTCTCACTTGTCTTATTGCTTCTATCTGCTCCCTATGCTGATGCTGTAGTTCATAGTACTGCTCCTCTAACACTCTCTCTCTAACTCTCTCTCACCTGTCTCAATGCCTCTATCTGCTCCCTATGCTGATGCTGTAGCTCGTCGTACTGCTCCTCTAACACTCTCTCTCTAACTCTCTCTCACCTGTCTTAATGCCTCTCTCTAACTCTCTCACCTGTCTTAATGCCTCTCTCTAACTCTCTCACCTGTCTTAATGCCTCTATCTGCTCCCTATGCTGATGCTGTAGCTCGTCGTACTGCTCCTCTTACACTCTCTCTCTAACTCTCTCTCACCTGTCTCAATGCCTCTATCTGCTCCCTATGCTGATGCTGTAGTTCATCGTACTGCTCCTCTTACACTCTCTCTCTAACTCTCTCTCACCTGTCTTAATGCCTCTATCTGCTCCCTATGCTGATGCTGTAGCTCGTCGTACTGCTCCTCTAACACTCTCTCTCTAACTCTCTCTCACCTGTCTCAATGCCTCTATCTGCTCTCTCTCACCTGTCTTAATGCCTCTATCTGCTCTCTCTCACCTCTCTCAATGCCTCTATCTGCTCCCTATGCTGATGCTGTAGCTCATCGTACTGCTCCTCTAACACTCTCTCTCTAACTCTCTCTCACCTGTCTTAATGCCTCTATCTGCTCTCTCTCACCTGTCTTAATGCCTCTATCTGCTCCCTATGCTGATGCTGTAGCTCGTCGTACTGCTCCTCTTACACTCTCTCTCTCACCTGTCTCAATGCCTCTATCTGCTCCCTATGCTGATGCTGTAGTTCATCGTACTGCTCCTCTTACACTCTCTCTCTAACTCTCTCTCACCTGTCTTAATGCCTCTATCTGCTCCCTATGCTGATGCTGTAGCTCGTCGTACTGCTCCTCTAACACTCTCTCTCTAACTCTCTCTCACCTGTCTTAATGCCTCTCTCTAACTCTCTCACCTGTCTTAATGCCTCTATCTGCTCTCTCTCACCTCTCTCAATGCCTCTATCTGCTCCCTATGCTGATGCTGTAGCTCGTTGTACTGCTCTTCTAACACTCTCTCTCTAACTTTCTCTCACCTGTCTTAATGCCTCTATCTGCTCTCTATGCTGATGCTGTAGCTCGTCATACTGCTCCTCTAACACTCTCTCTCTAACTCTCTCTCACCTGTCTTAATGCCTCTCTCTGCTCTCTATGCTGATGCTGTAGTTCGTCATACTGCTCCTCTAACACTCTCTCTTGCTCCAGTGATGCGTCCAGCTCTTGTTGAAGTTTCAGCAGTTTATCACTGATCTCCCCCGTCGTTCTCTCGCTGGACTCTTCAAACTCCGCGAGGTCTCTCCTACATTTCTCCTCCACTTCTTCCTTCTCTCTCTCCAGAATCTTCAATATGGCTTCTTTTTCCTTTAATTTATTGTTCATTTCTTCAATATGGCACTGTTTTTCACGCATCATTTGCTCCATCTCTGTGACCTTGCTTTCTGTCAAGGTCATTTTCTCCCTGAGTTCTATATTTAGTTGAGACTCTAATTCTAGTTTCTCCTGAAGTTCAGCAATTTCATTGGATTTTTCCTCCAGTATTTTTTCTAATTCCTGGATCCTGCTGTCACTGTCTACTGTTACCTTTGCTTCACTCTGTTCACTGCTTTCTTGATTCTGTTCATCACTTGATGATGTCACTTCCTGTCTCAGTGATGTCACTTCCTGTGTTGTAGCTTCTAGCTGACTGCGTAGTTCTTTTATTTGAGATTCATAATGATCTTTCAAATCCTGGATTTCTTTTTCATGCTCTTCCTTTAGTCTGGTCTGCATGGCTTCTTCTGTAAAATAAAACATGTTATCAAAGTTTAAAAAGCTTAAGGACAGATGATACAAACAATTTTTTTGTTTGAAAAAGATTTAACATCATGTAACAAGTTTAGATGTGAACATTTCCTGAATGGTTCTTCCATTTTTTTCTCCGAAGAATTGGAAAATGAAATAGACTTGGAAAATATTAGTAATATTTCAATAAAAAAACAAATATAGACAAATCACATTCAGTAAAGGTTTACAGATGAAAACAAATTTCAGAATATGTTACCTTGGTGCCAAAAGCTTAATATAAACTTTAAAAAAATATACAGCCAGGTGAATTTTAAGAGGAAGATCAAAATGACAAAAAATTAGCAATATCACATAGGCTAGTTTTTACCATTTAACTTTTCCTAATAAAAATCACCTGGCTTGGTATATTTTTCTTAAGTTTATATTGCACATTTAGCACCATAATAACATATTCTGAAAATTATTTTCACCTGTAAACCTTTACTGAATGTTATTTGTCTATATTTGTTTTTTTCAATGAAATATTACTAATATTTTCCAAGATTTTTGCATATTCCAGTTCTTAGGAGAAAAAATTCTGAGAACCATCCACTTTTCTAAACTTGTGACATGATATTAAATCTTTTTCAAAGAAAATATTTGTTTGTATCATCTGTCCTTAAAAAACATTACCCTGGTCACTCATCTGGAAAATATAGGTCAGATCCAGTATCTGATGCTATCTGATCTGCACTGCATAATCCTGGTGAAGTTGATCTATTTAAAACTCTGGTGGAGTTGACCTATTTATTACCTGACTGTTCCTCCACTTTAGTTTGGAACACTTTGATCTGCTCCGTGTAACTCTGGTGGAGTTGACTTATTTATTACCTGATTGTTCCTCCACTTTAGTTTGGAACACTTTGATCTGCTCCGCGTAACTCTGGTGGAGTTGATCTATTTAAAACTCTGGTGGAGCTGTTCTATTTATAACTCTGGTGGAGTTGACCTATTTATTACCTGACTGTTCCTCCACTTTAGTTTGGAACACTTTGATCTGCTCCGCGTAACTCTGGTGGAGTTGATCTATTTATAACTCTGGTGGAGTTGACTTATTTATTACCTGACTGTTCCTCCACTTTAGTTTGGAACACTTTGATCTGCTCCGCGTAACTCTGGTGGAGTTGTTCCATCTCTCTCTGGAGTTTCTCCACTTCCTGTGTCTGGGTCGCCATGACTTCTGCTCGGACCTTGAGAAGTTGTTCGTACTCCTCTAACATACGAGAGCGGAGCGCCGAAATCTCTTCACGCTGGGTCTCCAAGGTCTCCTGGACATCTGGAAAATAACAGTGAACCATACTTATAGAAAACACCCATATAATGAATGTATTGAGTCTCCAAGGTCTCCTGGACATCTGGAAAATAACAGTGAATCATACTTATAGAAAACACCCATATAATGAATGTACTGAGTCTCCAAGGTCTCCTGGACATCTGGAAAATAACAGTGAATCATACTTATAGAAAACACCCATATAATGAATGTACTGAGTCTCCAAAGTCTCCTGGACATCTGGAAAATAACGCATATTATACAGTAAATCATGCTTATAGCGAACATGAATATTGAACCTTACAGTAAAATGATATTCATTCCGAAAACTTTTAAATATATTGTAAGCTTAATAGGTGTAGCAAAGCAAAATTGTCCATTCTTGGCATTTCATTTTAAGCATGTTTTTCCTATGAAAAGACAAATGGACAACATGTTGTAATATTCTGAAGTATCTATCGAAAGAATTTTTACAGTAGTAACATTTTACTGCAAAGCATGCAGAAAAGAGGATCAATCATATTTATATTGATTTCTTAGAGACAATATTTCAGAACTATCTTCACAATGCAACAGTTTTGAAAAATGTCATTACAAAACTTCATAATGAGAAGACAAATACTGGAGTAATTCCTATCAACATTTTGCAAAATACACAGAAATTAAAAATGATTTCAGCTCAGAAAACAATTTACAATTCATTTACCTCATTAGAAAAATAAAATTTTACCCAAAAGAAATGTAATTTTCCTCTGGTCCATGATATTGAGCAAAAAAAATTTTCTTAAAAAGTGATCCGAAAGTCAATTAATAAGGAGGATCTTACACAGTTAATCAGTGTGTACACTATACCCCCCTGTCAGACACGGGGTTTACTGGTGAAGTCAGTGTCAACACATTAAGTTAAACATAGAAATGTTGTTTGATTTCACACCAAATCACAAAGAACCATCTCAGTTAAAGGGAACATTAAGGAGAAAATAAAGAAAACATTCTCCAATTTATAGTACTATACATGTACATAGAGGCATCTTAATGTTATACACAGGAGACCTCATAAACAAACTCAAAGTAGCTTAAATTCACTTGTTAGTTAGGAGTTAAAGGAACCACTATGGAGAAAGGATGCAAATTTCCTTAAAAAAGAAAAATCTCAAATTCCATACAGAATCCAGAAATTCAGGCAAAAATAGAACTTTTCTCTGAGAATTTTAGTTTCACATTGCTAAGTAATTTGAACTTCAAAAGCTGGTGCACTGACTGGAATTAAGTAAACTGGTCACCAGCTCAGCATACATGTAACTAAATTAAAGAGTTAGGACTTTCATTATTTTCTTTAAAAGAAATTTCATTGCCAATATGAGTGGTATTTCAGATTTAAATTCGGATTTCATAAAAAAACAACTTAGTCCCTTGTTCATGACAGCTGCCATTAAAGATGTTTTCAATCAACTAAATGGAAAACATCATAGTTACCCTTGTCTTGAACAATCAAATGACATGATAGGAATTCAATTTACATACCAGCTAGATATCTGTCCTTTTTAAGGTACATAAACCCTCTGCTCACTTATCATGCTTATATGAAATTTTTCTTTAACTTTTACGATTTTCCAGAGGAAATGTATATGCTGAATAAAAAACAATCAATTATAGCTTGGCTTGCGGGGCAAATTTTGACAAAGAAGACACATACTTCAACTTGGCAAATTTATATAGGAATAATAGACATTTGTGTCATTAAGAGTTATCTCTCTTATCAGAGTGTCAATGTACCTTAATTAAACAACATAATCTTCTTCAGAGTGATTCCTGAATTTAAAGGGGAACTCTGAATTTTCATTTTATATTTAAACCAAAAGGTTCCTGACCATTTCCAATTGTAGAAATGAATTCATAAAAGAAACAAAGATGATGCTGATTTTAAAAGTAAAGTTTAACTTACGTGCCTTGTATGTAAATTGATTCCCTATCAGAAAATCAGAAATTAAACCATGCTTTATTCAAAGAAATGTCTAAGACATGTAGAATAAGAAATGTTAAGATCATATGTATATGTGGGGAGGTTTTTTTAAATGAAGAATTTGATTTCAAATTCATTGACTTTTTGTTAAAGACAGTGTCCACAGAGAAATCAATTTCCTGGAATATTGTTAACTTCTAAAATTTTTGTCTTCTCTAAATCCTGACATATAAAACAAGTAGAAAGGTATAGATCCTTTCATATGAAATCTTACTCCATTTGATAATTGACAGTAGTCTTAACAATTTTTTGCCAGCCTCTTGAAACACATTTCTATTACATCATCTCATCATCAAAAGAAATTGATTCACAATAAAAACTCGAAATTGGCGAAGCCCGCTTTGCATAAATTATCCAATCATTCTGATATCGTTGATGTCCCTGGCATACTCTACTAACTAGACAGTGATTCCTTATATTTCCATTTCACAATATAATCAATAGAGCCCCACCCTAACACCAGAACCCCTGAACCTCAGGCCATAAAATTCACAATTTTGGTAGAGACACTCTTGCTCATCATAACTATTTACAAAGTTAATACCCAGGAGCAGAAAAGACTTTCAAAGAATCAATGTATTTTCACTATATTATCAAAAGAGCCCCGCCCTAACACCAGAACCCCTGACCCTAGGGCCATAATATCCACAATTTTGGTAGAGGCTCTCTCTTGTTCATCATAACTATGTACAAAGTTATTTTATTTAATACCCAGAAGCAGTGAAGAAGATTTTCAAAGAATTAAAGCATTTTTACTATAAAATCAATAGAGCCCCACCCTAAAACCAAAACCCTTGATTGATCCATGGGCCAGTACATAAAGTTGTGACGCATGTCAATGGACGAAAACAGATAGCAATAGGTCACCTGAGTGCCTCTCATCAACATTTAACTTCATATGAAGTTTGATGAAAATATCTTAATTTCTTTGAAACTGAGCTTTGAACTGAGCTAAATGCAAAGTGTGACGCCGGGGGAAGGACAGAAGATGGACATAACTAACACTTTATGCCCCCACCATACATAAGAACCATTCTTAGCAATCCACAATTTGATACCTATCCTTTTATTCTACACTTTTGCTTAACGACGTTGGATCCTAATATTTAAAGTCTTAAACTTTTTTTGCCAAGTATATTTTTAGTTTCTACATGCATAGCTTTATTAAAATTCAAATCAAAAAATGAGGGTCAATATGCTTCTTTTGGCGCTACAGTACATTAAAATGACCTTTTTGCACTGAAATTTGTTTCTTAATTAAAAATTACATCTTCGACGTTTTTCCTTCAATATTTTTCCAATTGAGACATGAAACAAAATGAACTCTAAAGTAAATCTATTTTAAAAAAGACACTTTAAAATTGTGACTAAGAAAAAGTTTCAAATTGCTTTGCATTATTAATTATTTGACCTTTCTGCACTGATAAAATGTTATTTTTCTGGCATTGAAAATTTAATAAGAAAGAAAATTATTTTAAAGTCTTAAACTTTTTCTGATTTTAAGCAAATAGGTCAAAGATATATTGAATATTTAGAAAAGAACATCAAAAGTGGGGGTATATGATATAAATTTTCAGATATTGCTAAAAAAAGTGTCAATTTTACCTTAAAATTGGTTCAATTTTTTACCGGATTTTCAGATTATATTTACTATATCTGTCACACTTCATTGAAAGAATTCATAAGAAATAATTTAATAGATATTTCAGAACCAGCATAACGCATTTCACTGCAAAAAACAGCTTTTTGTGCTACCAGCATGGAAAAATAGGAATCTAAAATTAACAGTACTGTTATAGTTCAAAAAGGAAAAAACTTATCATTTCTTCTTAAAAACCTTCCGCCACAAAATATAGTTCCAAGCTTAATTCTAATTGATGGGAAATTAATCGCGCTTTTTTCATTGAAAATAGTTTAATTTGCATTGTAGAATTAAGATTTGTTGTTAGAACTTAAAAATGATGCAGAATTTTATAAATAAAGGATAGGACCAAAATTCGCTCAAAAGCGCAGGATCGAACATCCTTAAGGACAAAACTAATTCCATAGCAGGAACTATTTTAAGCCAAAGTTCAAGTGTTATTAATCTCAAGTCTGTATCAGAAAATTTCATCGAAAGCAACAGGAGTCCATAATACATGCAGGAAACGAAATTGATAATTGGAGTTATATTGGGAAGTAGGAAATTTAACATTTTGACAGAATTTGAATTGGTAAGAAAGTTTCCATATTTCCTAAGCAGAGTTAATTGAGATACATCTACAATATTATATTCACTTGTCGAATTAAAATCGTCTGTGTCTGAGCTTGACCCCCCAATGCCTATTGAGAGGAAGCTCCTGGAAGTAAAATCTGTGACTTCACACTAGTCTAATCAACAGCAGAAAGGAATATACGCCACTGAAAATGGACTCCATTAGAAGCTCACAAATGTAAGTTTTAATTACAAGAATTTATAACTCTAAACAGAATTCCTAATTCATCTGAATCAGTGTAATCAGTGTAATTTGTTTACAGTAAGATTAGTTTTTAGCTTTTTACATCACTGAATTTAAAACATGATATATATCCTTGACACTTGCAGTTATAAATTTCACCATTTAAAAAAAGAATAAATAAATTAATTATTTAATTGAGTTGAAAAATAACTGATTCAGTTGAGGTAGTATTTTTTATTTTATGATTTTTGAATGTAAAAATTATCAATTTTGATAATTATGTTATAGTTTTAGAAAAGTGAAACATTCATTTAATACAAGAATATAAATTCCACTTTAATCATTCTCAGAACTGAAGCCATACAACACATATCAGAGTCTGTGTTTGTGGGACTGTGTCGTAAAGTGGGGACCTCACAATTGGTGGCCATGAGGAGAGATGCGCTGGACATCGAGGATATGGTGGTAAATCACTGTCACTATTTCAGAAAGATGGTGAGTCGAAGTAAGAGAGAAGGACTCAGACTTAAAGGATCAGATATAGACATTATGTTGTGGCCAAATAATCACCGTGTGATCTGGGACTTATCTCAGTCTCAGTATTACAACACACACAGACAAACACTGATCCTCTGTGACTGTTCTGATAGTCCACCAGGATTCACTTTGTTATATTTACTCTCACCAAGCATGTATAGACAAATCCAGAGAGCGTGTGTTAAAACGAATAACAGATATTGTATATCTAGTTCTAAATTCAGACAGATCACTTTATCTGAGTCGTCATCACAACCTTATAACATCACTGAACATGGACCCTGTGCCAGTGGAACAATTGGATCAAAAGAATATGATCATGCCTACTGTTTTGTCAGTGACCTTTGGCCTCCCTCTGCCTCCCTATGGATAGACAGATGTCACTCATGGCCCCAGCCTCATGTTGTTGATGATATAGTGAAAAATGGATGTCACTTTGTAGCAATTGGACACAAGCTAGGAAATCATGAAGATCATGAATGGAGAATTTCTTTCTCCCTAGCAGAACAAAAACTTGTGAATGTAATGAATCACTGTCAATTCTTAACTTACAGCTTACTTAAATTGATCTTAACAGAAATAATTAACAATGGAGCAGGTGATGATGATAAATTACTGTGTTCCTATCACATGAAGACGGCAGTTTTCTGGGTGATTCAACAAAATACAATACCTCACTGGTGTCCACAAAATTTCCTGGGGGGTTTCTGGGTCTGTTTTAAACTCATCCTCAAATGGGTGTATGAGGGGGTCTGTCCAAATTTTTTCATTCCAGGCAACAACATGTTTCTGAGTAAAATTCATGGCGTCAAACAAAATCAGCTATTTATAAGACTGTTAGAGTTGTATCAAAAGGGTTTAGCATTCCTGCTACATAGTCCCTCCATTAGATCTTGTATTATATATGTCCTCTATAACCCCAGAAACTCCATCTGTACAGATAATCATACTCTGATTTCTGAGGTTGAGTTTGATGGAAATCTATTTGAGGAAATACTATCTCTTTACATAATACCAGGCAAATTGGACATACAAAGCTACATTAGATATCTACATAAAATAGAACAGATGATAGGTTCACACCTCCTGACACAGTATCAAATCATTACGCTACAGAACATGACTGCTAGGGCCCTTCAGTACACTGCTTTTATATTACACATGGAAACTTACACACCTGACAACAAACTGAGGTATAGAGTTGACAAAATGTCCTGTCACATGCTGAAATTAACAGCCAAGTTTGGTTGTATTACTGACATGATATACATAGCCATGTATTATTACAAGACACTTAGATACATGAAAGCTTTATCTGTTATAAAGATGATCATGGTCAAGATAGCACAGCCATATGTGTTTTATTGGTCAAATGTAGATAGAGAGAGGTATACTGAGGCTGTAGGGGGACAGTCCTGGTCTAAAAAGATGAGACAGGCTGTAGCAGAGGATATCACACTTTACAATGAAATCCATTACATCAGTGAACTGATACCTGAACAACAATCTGCTCTACAGAACAACTGGCCTTCATTAAGTGTACCACCCCTTATCCTGTCATCCATGCTAGTGATTTTGTGCTACAGACATGTAGACACAATGCGAGCACAAAGAGCTCTAGATGATCTACAGACCCTAGTTCTCCATTTTCAGGGACAGCTTATATCATACAGAGACATATCATGGCAGATTCTGGGGATCTGTCAACAGGTGACAGGGAACCTCCAGGCTGCTCTATACTCATACCAACAATCTCTCAGAGAAGAACCAAACAATGGAATACACATAGCTACAGAAATGAGAATACAGAGTTTGCCAATGGATTTCCTTAATTAATTAAATGTCAGATGATATTTGTAGGAGTTCACCTGATAGAGATTTATTATTTACATATACTCTTCTGATTTCATATTTTCTTTTCTGTCTGTTTTATTACATGTATTATAAAGCTAATACTAGTAACAAGTCCATAATTAAATAAAAGAGGCACTATTGCTTATCATAATTACAGTCAAACCTGTATAAAGCAGTCACCTATAGGATCCTTAAAAAGGTGACCTTTATAGAGAGGTGACCTTCAAGGTTCATCTTATTAAAGGAATTTATTTATACATCAAATATGCCAGTTTATTTGTGTTTATATATAATGTATTTCACTACAAAATATACAAGGAAGTTAGGTATTGGACATAAGTGATCTCACTTTTAACATGTTTAATTTTTGTTTCTTCCGCATGACTTCTGTGGATGAATTCAAACAAAATTCAATGAATCCTAGAAAATTATAAAATATTTGTATATAGAATCTTACAAGGTAAAAGCATTATCCCCCATCAAAGCAACAATTTTTCCTCTTGTGTAAGGAATGAATATATAATGCAATGAAGAAAATCAATCGAATATTTTTTTTATCTAAACTTGAATTGTAAAATAAACTTTTGTACATATATATATATTTAATGCATGTAATGGATTTTTGTGTAATTAAACAGACAGGTAACTGTCAGATGTACTCAGTTGATATTGGTGTTAATTAAAGACTAAACGGTATTTATTAATTTTTGTTCACAATCCCGCACCGCTTGACCAATTATTTACATTAGTAACAAATATTGGGAATGTATTTATTAATTTTTGTTCACAATCCCGCACCGCTTGACCAATTATTTACATTAGTAACAAATATTGGGAATGTATTTATTAATTTTTGTTAACAATCCTGCACCGCTTGACCAGTTATTTACATTAGTAACAAATATTGGGAATGTATTTATTAATTTTTGTTCACAATCCCGCACCGCTTGACCAATTATTTACATTAGTAACAAATATTGGGAATCAGCTGACTACAGATCAGGTCACGTGACTGATTATCTGTCGTCAATTCAGTGTATAAATAACAGACTAACAAATCAGGAGCGAAACAAAGAATTACCTCATAAAAAAACATCAGAGATGGGATCAGATGTCATAAATCCCTATGCTCTCTTTTTTAAATGAAACATTTTTGCCCCAAGCCTCATGCATTAGAGCAGATATTCATAGCTATAAGTTTCTTCAACAGAAACTTAAAAAATCGTAAATGTGACAATGAAACTTTTTATGAAATTGTGACTATGGCTTAAAAATTTCGAAATTGTAGACTTGTTCATCTTTAAACATTTTGAAACTTCTGATGCCCTGTATCCACTTTCTATTAATTGTACGATCAACTTTTTAGTGTCATCTGACATTTCAGTGTCATGGTTTCCCATTTGGTAAACAAGGAAGTAGACAAATAACAAAATCAAATTCACTGAAGAAAATCCTCAAAATTTAATGTCAGTAAGAGTTACTTCCCTTTGTTCATAAAAAATCGATACGACAATGTCCATCTTTCTACCAATCTAACTGTAAAGTTTTGAAGCGGCTATGAAATTCAAAATTTGTTCAAAAGTTTACGAACGACATAAGACAGACAACAACAGATGAAAACAGATAGCAATAGGTCACTTGACTAAACTCAGGTGACCAAAAAATGTGCAATTTACAAGATTCCTTGCCCACTGTTTAGGATAATTTCAATTTTATATTTTGGTAAATCATTTAGTTTTTACCCCTCTACCTCTAGACACATTCTTAAACTAATTTGTATATTTTATCCTCCTCTCAACCATTAATCATGTTAATAGTCGCCTCTATAGGCGATAAACTAGCTTGATTTGAATTTTCTAAGGGATTGCAGAAAATTCTACTTCAATGGAGTTTATCGCTTGTAGAGACGACTAAAAAGGCTTGGGAGGTGTATAAAACATACAGATTTATTTAAAATGTGTCGAATTATGGAGGGAAAGGAAGAAGATTTACCAGTGCTGGAGATAACTGAAATTCTCCCAAACAGTGCGCAAAAAATCGTGCGCACCATAGTTTGCATTACGGGATCTGTAGCCTAATGGTCAAAGACAACTATATAAAACCATAACGCTGCAGTTCTGCAGCTAGTGATAAAGATGTATGTCTAATTCTGGATTCATTTTATATTGTGGACAAAAGCTTGGCTAAAATTACAATTTCATTGATAAGTTAATTTACAGGGATGAAATCTTCATACTATATAGAGAACTACCAACAAATTCTACGAATATTGATCTACCATTAAATCTAATCATTCCAAAGTATATTGTGGTACATAAACAACATACCCTTCGCGTTACTGAGTACTTTCTCGCGTTCGTCGAGGTGTGAAAATTCTAGCCCTGTGACAGGAAGTGATCGGATGCTGTCTGTCTCGCCGTCCTCCGAGTCTGTCTGCTGGCCCTGAGTCTGGCGAGATTTACGTGGAGAGATCGCAGTCGCTGGTCGTGTCTCTCCAAACCTTCTGAGATTTTCTGTTAAATTACAGTCGATAATACTTGGAACGTAAAACAAATAAAAGATCACCCATGTCTGTACTTTTAGACATGATAGATATATTTCAAAATTTGCCAAGAAGTTATTGAGTATTTAATTAGCAACACATGACTTGTCCTATAATAACATGATCAGATATTTTGTTTTTTTCCCAAACAATTACTGTTTTATCCTTTAATCACAGAGAGAGAGAGAATAGTTAAGAGAGGGATACCTTCAGTTTACTGTATAGGGGGAAAATAACTCGCGGTGTTAATATTCGCTATATTAACGGTAATAATAAATCCGTGAATTCAAGAAACAGCGAATAATTTTTTCAATAATCTCCATGTTTTATTTGGAAATTTGAGAATAGACTACGATAGGTTTAAAGACATGTACCACAGTACATGGTCAATTTTAGTAATTACGAGTAGTGCTTGTCATTCAATTATTAGGTCTTTCCACCTTTCTGTGGAAAGACCTATTGATTTTCTTCTGTTTATTATTATTATTAGGTCTTTCCACCTTTCTGTGGAAAGACCTATTGATTTTCTTCTGTTTTTTTTTTTATTTTTTATTATTTTTCCGCCGTGTGATTTTGAGTTTCAAGATTTATCGAAAAGATTTTAAGTTCATAAGAATGTACTCTGTAAAAGATTTTCGCAGTTGACCCTGCGTATATGAACTATGACCCCTTTCGGAGTTATTACCCCTTTCGCAAAAAAGCTTGTTATCGCTACTCCTCCGAAACCGTAAACCGTAGAGAATTGAAACCTTCACTAACGTCTTCGACTAATTTAGTAGACACTTCATTGATTCATTGAAAATGTATTTGTTGACCCCTTCAATGAGTTATTGCCCCTGGAAGTTTTTGAATTTTACAAATAATTAAAAATTTTCAAAACGAGAAGTTGTAGAGACATGGGACTAACTGCATAAGATTTATTGACCTTTGGTCTTAAAATTTATGGAAAGGTCAAAGGTCAAGGTCATTCCAAAACTGAGAAATTAAGCTCTTTTTATATCTCTCTTGTCTTTCAACATATACTTAATGTCTATGCATCATTAATATGTACTCTTAATACTGTTTCAAAGATTTCATTCTTGTCCCCTAAGATTAACCCTTTTAAAAGTTATTGCCCCTTGTGCGAAAAACCTTGTTATCGCTACTCCTCTGAAGCTGTAGACCTTAGAGACACCAAACCTTCACTAATATCTTGAGGGTCTTTAGGCCTAACTTCATTGTATTAGTGCGAAAGGATCTGATGACCCTTTATATGAGTTATTGCCCTTTAACTTCTTTGTACTTACTATTAAACATAATAACTTCAGAACTAAAAGTCGTAGAGGCATGGGGTCAAGTGCAATGTGACTCTTGACCTTTGACCTTGAAAATTTATTCAAGGTCAAAGGTCAAGGTCATTTCAAATTTTAAAGATTTTCATTTTTTTCTACATCTTTTTATCTTTTAAGCCATTTTTTTTGGCTTTTTCTTATGGTATTTAAGGAGTTAGATACAAAACAAAATACAAATTCAGAGAAGGTGGAAAGACCTCTTATTGTTCTGTGAACAATAAGTCTCCTAGTTATTATTATTATTCTTCTTCCGCTGATTTTTTGTTTCGACATTTATCGAAAAGACTTTTTGTTCATCGTAAAGGTCATTAAAAGTTATGAACAAATTTGACCCAACGCGTATGAACTATGTCCGCTTTCGAAGTTATTGCCCCTTTTGCAAGAAATGCTTGTTATCGCTACTCCTTCGAAACCGTAAACCGTAGAAATATGAAACCTTCACTAAAGTCTTCGACTCATTGAGAGGACTCTGGAATCTATTCATTGCGAAAGTATTCGGTGACTCCTTCAATGAGTTATTGCCCCTGAAACTTTTTGAATTTTACAAATAATTAAAAATTTTTGAAACGAGAAGTGATAGAGACATGGGACCAACTGCATAAGATTCATTGAGCTTTGATCTTAAAATTCATGTAAAGGTCAAAGGTCAAGGTCATTCCAAAATTGAGAAATTAAGCTCTTTTTATATCTTTTTTGTCTCTTAACATATACAAACTGTCTTAGCATCATTAATATGTACTCTTAAAACTATATTAAAGATTCAATTCGTATTCCGTAAGATTGACCCTATTAAAAGTTATTGCCCCTTTCGCAAGAAATGCTTGTTATCGCTACTCCTTCGAAACCGTAAACCGTAGAAATATGAAACCTTCACTAACGTCTTTGACTCATTGAGAGGACTCTGGAATCTATTCATTGCGAAAGTATTCGGTGACTCCTTCAATGAGTTATTGCCCCTGAAAGTTCTTGAATTTTACAAATAATTAAAAATTTTCAAAACGAGAAGAGATAGAGACATGGGACCAACTGCATAAGATTCATTGAGCTTTGAGCTTAAAATTCATGTAAAGGTCAAAGGTCAAGGTCATTCCAAAATTGAGAAATTAAGCTCTTTTTATATCTTTTTTGTCTCTTAACATATACAAACTGTCTTAGCATCATTAATATGTACTCTTGAAACTATATTAAAGATTCAATTCGTATTCCGTAAGATTGACTCTATTAAAAGTTATTGCCCCTTTCGCAAGAAATGCTTGTTATCGCTACTCCTTCGAAACCGTAAAACGTAGAAATATGAAACCTTCACTAAAGTCTTCGACTCATTGAGAGCACTCTGGAATCTATTCATTGCGAAAGTATTCGGTGACCCCTTCAATGAGTTATTGCCCCTGAAAGTCTTTGAATTTTAGAAATAATTAAAAATTTTCAAAACGAGAAAGTGTAGAGACATGAGACCAATTGCATAAGATTCATTGAGCTTTGAGCTTAAAAGTCATGTAAAGGTCAAAGGTCAAGGTCATTCCAAAATTGAGAAATTAGGCTCTTTTTATATCTTTTTTTGTCTCTTAACATATACAAACTGTCTTAGAATCATTAATATGTACTCTTAAAACTGTTTCAAAGATTTCATTCTTGTCCCTTAAGATTGACCCTATTAAAAGTTATTGCCCCTTGTGCAAAAAACATTTTATTTGCTATTGCTCCAAAACCGTAAACCGAAAAGACATGAAAACTTCTCTAATGTCTGATGGGATTTTAGGCAAAACTTTTATGTTCAAGCGCAATAAGATCTGGTGACTCCTTGAATGAGTTACTGCCCTTTAATGCTTTTGTGCTTACTGTTAAACCTTATAACTTTAAAACTTTAAGTCATAGAGACATGCAATTAATTACAATGTGACCCTTGACCTTTGACCTTGAATATGATTTGAAGGTTAAAGGTCAAGGTCACCTGAAAAATTCTAAATTTTCATTTTTTTCTTCTTTTAAGCCATTCCTGGTTTCTTTTTTTTATGAAATTTAATTTTAGAGAGAAATTATAAATGAAATTGAAATTCAAAAGGTGGAAAGACCTCTTATTGTTCTTTGAACAATAAGTCTCCTAGTTTTAATTAGCACTCTTTACATTAATTCAAGTCAACAGATAATTATCTGTATTTGTAAACAGGTTTTTTTAAATAGCCAACGCTACATGTTTAATCAGTCAAAACACGTTGGTCAAGAGTTTTGATTACCCGTGTGTAACTAATGTTACCACGCACAGTGTGTGCATTACCTGCATTATCATGCATATTATAGTTTTATCGATATTTTGATTTTAAAAAACCCATTCAAATAAATATCGAACTTACTGAAGATTTGGAAGGATATTATTTCGCCAACCTACATTAACACATTTATTATCAAAAGAAATTGATTCACGATAAAAACTCAAAATTGGCGAAGCCCGCTATGCAGAAATTATCCCATCTTTCCGATATCGTTGATGTCCCTGACATACTCAACAAACTAGACAGTGATTCCTTATATTTCCATTTCATTATATAATCAATAGAGCCCCACCCTAACACCAGAATCCCTGAACCTGAGGCCATAAAATTCACTATTTTGGTAGAGGCACTCTTGCTCATTATAACCATGCACAAATTTAATACCCAGGAGCAGAAAAGAAAACTTTCAAAGAAATAATGTATTTTCACTATATAATCAAAAGAGTCCAACCCTAACACCAGGCCCCAAAACCATAAACTGAAAATAGACTTAAGTCAAAATTTTGATTTTTAATCTCTTCAGTACAGTTCGATGTATTAGCCTAAAAGTTTGCAACTGTGCAAAATACATCAATTGAAATAAATGTTGAAAATTTTATTTTGATATCGAAATTATTTTGAAAGTTATATCAATTTGAAATTTTGAGTTAAGTCTGTTCTCCGTTTATGGTTTTGGGGCCAGAACTCCTGACCATAGGGCCATCAAATCTAAAATTTTGGTAGAAGCATTCTCTTGCTCATCATAACTATATATAGTTGGTTTATTTAATACCTAGGAGCAGAGATTTTCAAAGAATTAATGCATTTTCAATATATAATCAATAGAGCCCCATCCTAACACCAAAACCCCTCATCCCGGGGCCAATACATCAAGTTGTGACGCACGTCGACGGACAAAAACGGATAGCAATAGGTCACCTGAGTGACTCTCATCAATATGTACATGTAACAGCATATGAAGTTTGATGAAAATATTTAAATACTTCCTTTGAATCTCAGCTTTGAGCTGAATAAACTGCAAAGTGTGACGGAAGTACAGAAGATGGACATAACAAACACTATCTGCCCTGGTCATATTCATGACGGGACATAAAATTTATTCTTAGCAATCCACAATTTGATACCTATCCTATTATTCTACACTTTTGCTTAAGGACAAAACTAATTCCATAGCAGGAACTATTTTAAGCCAAAGTTCAAGTGTTATTAATCTCAAGTCTGTATCAGAAAATTTCTTCGAAAGCAACAGTCCATAATACATGCAGGAAACGAAATTGATAACTTGAGTTATATTGGGTAAGTAGGAAATTCAACATTTTGACAGAATTTGATTCAGTAAGAAAGTTTCCATATTTCCTAAGCCGAGTTAACTGCGATACGTCTACAATATTAAATTCACTTGTCAAATTAAAATCGTCGGTGTCTGAGCTTGACCCCCCAATACCTATCGAGAGGAAGCT
>NW_026925507.1:0-26475 GCF_032062105.1 Saccostrea cuccullata | reverse complement strand
CTAGTCACAACTGAGGACAACATGTTTATCAATCATATTTTAAAAAGAAATTGAAACAAAATTGAGAAATTTTAGAGAAATTAATTTTTGTAATATTCAGACCTAACCCGATCAAAATTAAACTGATCCTGATCAAAATTTAGGGCTGGGACGATATATCGAGACATTGATATATCGTGATATCTTTGAGGACAATACGCATATCGATACATATGAAGAAATATCGAAATATTGCCCAAAAAAATCTTACTTCTGATTTTCTTTGTTTATTTAACATTTGGGATTTAATATACTAAATAAATAAGCTAAATATAAATATAGATATGAAATAAATAATGATTAACACCACTTGAGTAAAATATTCCAATTTTACAACATATTAACATCTATTTTGAATAAATTATTCTTATTTGCAAAGAAATAATTTGTTTATTTCAATGCAAAAATGTTTTATAAGCAATTAAACATATCATGAAACATATCATATCGTGGCTCAAATATTGTGATATGTATCGATATAGAAAAAGTTGTATCGTCCCAGCCCTATCAAAATTAACACAAAATGAATAAAATGCTAATTTATTGCCTCTTCATGTATTTACAATGAAGAAATCTATTTTATTGTCAAGTTCAATAATGTTTTAACCCTTATTACACCTAATCAGACTAGTGTTCTTGGGAAAATGTTATTTATTTCCAATAATTGTACAATTATGGTTGGAATCGGTTTAATTTTGATCGGGATTGGCCAAAATTAAAAAAATTAATTTCTCTAAAATTTGGCCATTTCGTTTCAATTTCTTTTATAAATATGATTAATGAACATGTTCTCCCCAGTTGTGACTGGTTTTAAGAAGATTTTAACCACAAGTTTAAAAAAATATTTACAAATTATGTGTTTTTTTTCATAAAATATTTTTTTATTTAAAAATTTTTAATATCTTTAAATACGGCTTTTCTTTACATATTTTATTAGGTATTCATGTGATGCATTCATTTACAGCAAAATTTTTACAACAAAGCATCTAATTTGGATGTAAATAATTTTTCACATTTTCTTTGAAAAAATACAAAAAAAATTCATATAAAATAATTCAGAGCTAATGTCGGCCTTTCAATGCTGAAACCATTGTTTTAAAAGGTTGACTCAGAGATCTATAAAATAAAAAGTTGGTGTGGCATTCCTCCTTATGTACATATATGATATGGTTACTTAATAAAACAAATTCATATTAAACATATATTCAAACTTTTGATTCTGAACATCTAAAAAATTTAACAATTTAGAGAAAAAAATCAGACCTGACAAAAACCAAGGCATATACTGCAATATTTCAGCAGGGGAAAGAGAATAACGCTGCATATGGGTAGGGCACAGTATTGCATGTCCACTAGTGTACATCATACAAGCTGTGACTTTGTTCTTGTTGTAAACATCTGTATACTGTGAGCTTGTTCCCTTTACATAAGGCAGGGAATACCACACACTGCACATTGGAAGTGCCGATACTTGAAAAGATTCCGTGAATCCTGATTTTCTTTTCAAGTACAAATAATTTTCTTCTTTCTTTTCCACAAAAGCCAGCATGTTTAACAGCCATCCATACTGAAATTTCTTAAATTGTAAGTCTTTGTTGGTACCATAGATCTTGGACTTAATTAAATGGGGCATAGATTCTGAAGGGAACCTAACTCCTCTCAGCATCTTAATACATAGAAAAGACAGGCTTGGCACTTCCCTCAACACAATGATTTGTTTCCCCTGGATTTCAGACACAACTTCTTGGATATCTTCCTCAATGCTAAGTCCACAGTTCATAAATGGCAGAATTTGATCACAGTAGGTCATCTGATATCGTCTTTTGCGTTTCTGCTTTTTACTTGGAGCTCTGTGTCGACTGTTTGTCTGTGAGGGATAATTCATAAAAACTACTTCATTTTGTAAATTCATCTCATCTACAGCTTCCTCCAAACTCCCTGTAGATTCTTCCGAGTCCATTTCTTCCTCAGCTGAGTAATATGAACTCCCTGAATCGTATTCTTCTTCTTGTGCTGATGATGCTGATGATGAAGAGAACTCCTTGTCTTTTTCCTGATCGTTAGCCATGTTAGCCTTACTTGCCTCTTGCTCTTTGCGGGATTCTTTCTGCAGCTGCTTCTTCTTTCTGTTTGGCATTTTGGTTTCATTTTTAAATTCCCATGACACCATGCGGGCATACTCTGGCCTCTTCTTTGCATGTTTGATTAGATCTTTTAACAAATCTTCATTTTCATCCATTTTATAACCTAAAACAGTGTATCTTATAGGAAATTAATATGATTATCACTCTGTAATTTTTTTCAATAAAAAAGATATAGAATTATAGCTATATAGAACAAGAGGCCCATGGGCATTATAGGTCACCTGAGTATCAAGTAACAACTTTCCAGCAATTGAATTTGGTTCGTATTATAAAAAACCAATAACCATGAAATTCACAATTTTGAAAGTGGCACCATTGTTCATCATAATTATACATTAAGCATGTTTACTTTGGTTACTTAATACATTGTACCCAGAGGTAGATCAGAGAAAGAGAAAATGCCTTTTCACTTTATAATCACCATTTGTGCCATTTGTGCACCCACTCCCCACAGAAACCACTGACCCTGGGGCCAAATATTTCAAAACTTTGGAAATTTCATCTTAAATTTTATTTGATCATAAATTGTTGATTAATATCAAAGTGCAGATTTCAAACCATTAATTTATTTTCAGATTATGTAACCCTCCCCCCTCCAAATACCTCTGACCCAGGGGCCCGGAAATTAATCCATTTAGGAAGAGGCAGCTTTCTTCATCATAAATATGTACTTATATCATTGGCATAATACCCAGGAGCAAAGGAAACGATTTTCAAAGAATTCATGCATTTTCATTATATAAACATCAGAGCCCCGTCCTAACACAAGAAGCCCTGACCCAGGGGCCATGAAATTCACAAATCTCAAAGAGGCATCCTTCCTCCTCATAATTATGTACATAGTTCATTGGTTTAATATCCAGGCGCAGAAAAGAAGATTTTCAAAGATGATTTGTAAAGAATTAATGCATTTTCACTATATAATCAATAGAGCCCCATCCTAACACCAGAACCCCTGACCCTGGGGCCATGAAATTCACAATTTTGGAAGAGACAGCCTAATTCAACATAACTATGCACTTGGTTAGTTTATTTAATGCCCAGGAGCAGAGAAGAAGAATTTCAAAGAATTCATGCATTTTCACTATATAATCTATATAGCCCCACCCTAGCACTAGAACCCCTGACCCTGGGGCCATGAAATTCACAATTTTGGAAGAGGCAGCCTAATTCAACATAACTATGCACTTGGTTAGTTTATTTAATGCCCAGGAGCAGAGAAAAAGAATTTCAAAGAATTTACGCATTTTCACTATATAATCTATTTAGCCCCACCCTAGCACTAGAACCCCTGATCCTGGAAGAAGCAGCCATATTTAACTGAACTATGCACTTTGTTAGGTTATTTAATGCCCAGGAGCAGAAAAGAATAAATTCAAAGAAATAATGCATTTTCACAATATAATCTATTTAGCCCCACCCTAGCACTAGAACCCCTGACCATTGGGCCATGAATTTAACAATTTTGGTAGAGGACTTATTGCTTATTACAATCATACCAACAGTTTGAATGCTTGATGTCCAGGAGTAAAGAAGAAGATTTTTAAAGATTGCACTAATTTTAGTGGTTTTGGCCCCACCCCCAAGACCCCAGGGGGGCCAGGGACCATGAAATTCACAAGTTTTGTTCCCCTTTACCAATAGATGCTATATGCCAAAATTGGCTGAAATTGGTTCATTGGTTTCAGAGAAGAAGCTGAAAATGTTCAAATGTTCGATTTACTCAGGTGACCTAAAAATGTAGATATCTTTCTTAATATATTAGTATTGCTTGCTTTTAAACAATGTAATTTAAGTGCAAATTACATGAATTAAGGGGATAATTATATTCTCTGTTGAGAAGTAAATGGTTCGTTAATAACCCTCCCACCCCCACCCCTCAAGTGTCCAGGAGACAGCAGACGGATCATCTTCTTCTCAGTAGAGAATGGGAAAATAATACATATACATATGTAACCTGGCTTTAACATGTTTCATGCACTTTGAAAATTAATTGAAAGAAAAACAAAATAAATTCATCCTGCAAAAAGGAATATACCTTACAAGATTCCCTCTTATGTTCTCTAAACTCTTGAAACTAGCAAACAGAAACTATTTCCGTTTTTTTGTTTACAACCGGTTACTTGCACCCGATTGCGCAATCATCGCCTTTGATAGAACAACGATCCCGACCTCTAAACCGATCAGGAACAAAATTGCAAACCATTTCTTTTTTAAACAAATAATTATTGATTAATTTTTTTATTTGAAAATTGCAATTAGTATTATGCCTAACTTTCATTGATGATCATCATTCTTTTTACTTGGTAATTACACTTTATTAAACTATATAGAGCACTTTTAGTGATATTTAAGGAATCACTGTATGGTATGCAAGGGCATCAACGATAGTGGGCGAAGCCCGTTATGCATACATTATCCCGCATTTCCCACTATCGCATGGCAGTGGTATATGTGCATGTAAGCTAATATGTGAAGACATCGACAATAGCGAAATAAAAATCGTCATGATTACCAAACAAAATTAAGATTTAGAAATTTTATTTATTTATCCCTTTGCAATTTAAACTTCCCTACTAAATCATTATTTCCAACAATACCCCGTTTGCACTTTTCCATTATTTCAAATAATCAATTTTTATTTCTTGTCATGCTCAAGATCAAGCTCGTATAAAATAAAATGCATATTGCTAACAATACTTTTTCAATTCAACATCAAGCTAAATAAATTATAAACAGAGTTTTATGATACCCCCCCCCCCCCCCCCTCTTTTTCAACAAACATTTGATTTAAATTACACATTGAGAAAATGATTTGTAGACTGCAACCTTTTGCCTGTATGGAATATATGCCACCAGTGTCTTCACGTAAAAGGAGGAAAGAGCACTATGAAAGCAGCAGAGGAGAATGAGCTGTCTTATTCATTTCTATAGAGACGACGGACAGTTGAAGTAGACACATATAAAGTGAAAGGACAACCTCCAATATTTAATAAATCAGAATACTGGTATTTAGTCTACTGTGGATGTTAGAATGGAGAAATCCAGCAAATGAATCCCAACATCATTATTTGTAAAGTTGTCTCTGCTCATTGGAGGAAATCTAGGTGTTGGGTTTCGACATTTTGAAAATATAATTGTTCCTTTCAGCTTTAGGTATCTCTGAAGCCAGGCTCGTAGGAAGCAATTTCAGTTGGTGGGGGAGAGGTGCAGAGCCATACATTTTCAGTTGAGGAGGCACTATATCAACCACCAAAATTCCTTGACAATTAATTAATCAAGCATAAAAAAGATCATCGGACTTTTTTTTTTTCGAGGGGGCACAATCATATATCTAGCGATATATTTTCTATTTAAATAGCGGCAAAATTATGAGGAGGGGGCGTGGTAGCTCAATAAGTACAATTCTTGAATCAAAAATTAATTCTTCGGCTGTTTGCAGTTCATCACATATAGTTTTTACGTCCTCTGATATCAACTAGTCATCTGTTTTCCCTTTGATTTCATTGTTGTTGTTTTTGCATTAATTGTCGGATGCAAACAACTCAAAAAAATTCCTAGCTTTTCTACTTTGGGGGTGGGGGGGTTGAAATATTTTAAGGCATAGTAAAACGTTACGTAATAAGGGTATTTTTAAATTTACACGGTCCCGAACCAGAATAATCAGCTTTATGTCACGTGATTCGGTAATGGAGAAAATGATCCGGTAAAGGAGAAAACATCATTCATACAAGTACAGCGATAATTTTTTATTTAATCAGTGGTTATTGGGGAAATATATATGATGTTATAAGTAAAACATAGTACCAATAAACAATGTTGTAAAATGAATTTAACTCAAACTCAGGTACGAAATATCCAAGCAAATTGACTAAGTGATTCGATATCGGCAACCTCACTGTAGTCCTGATTAAAGATTTGATTGCTTATTCTTTATTATGTGTATAGAAGATTTTTTATATGGAATATTTATCACACTATAATGATGATTTTATAACCTCATAAATTTTTCATTTCACATGCTGAATACTATCATTTAGTAAAAAAAAAAGTATTTAAAAAAAAAAAAAGAAAGGATCGACCGAGATTCGATCCCGTGTCCTCTAACATTTGAAGCGAGAGACATAACCACTAGATCACGGAATCGCTTTACGCGGTGTGAAGTATATGCAGAACTGAAGTCACATGCATGTATATATTCATGTTTTCATGTTCGGTATTCTCAAAATTTTACACAATCCATGGTGTTTGATTTATTTAGCCTTTATTAAACAGTTCTAATAGATGTAATAAGAACATAAAGTCCGCCGAGAACCTGTTTTATACGCAATAACTCTCCTCATGCCCCTGCGCTAAAAATAGCAACAATTAATACTATAAATACTAATAAAACAAGCTAATTCAGAGAATTCGTGTCCCCCGCTTAGGGAAAAAGTCGGCTCCCCCTGACTGAATTTGTAGAATTATTAAATGTATACATGTATACTGAAGGAAATAAAATACATGTATGTCAATATGCATATAAAGATTTGATTGCTTATTCTTTATTATGTGTATAGAAGATTTTTTCATATGGAATATTTATCACACTGTAATGATGATTTTATAACCTCATAAATTTTTCATTTCACATGCTGAATACTATCATTTATTTAAAAAAAAAAGTATTTAAAAAAAAAAAGAAAAAAAATAACGGTCCGACCGAGATCCGATCCCGGGACCTCTCACATTGGAAGCGAGAGACTTAACCGCTAGACCACGGAGTCGCTTATTATGCAGAGTGAAGTATATGCAGAACTGAAGTCACATACATGTATATATTTAAGGAATCACTGTCTAGTTTTGAGAGTATGCCAGGGCATCAACAATAGTGGGAAACATGGGATAATTTGCATAACGGGCGAAGCCCGTTATGCTAAAATTATCCCATGTTTCCCACTATTGTTGATGTCCCTGGCATACTCTCATAACTAGACAGTGATTCCTTATATTTCCATTTCATTGTGAAATAAAATTGTTGATTTAGGCTTTAAAAATGCAGACATAGATTTAAATTACACGAGGATTCCCATCCCAAATTTAGTAGACCTCGCCGAACACAACAGCAGCCGCACGAAATTTTCATGCATATTTGGCCTCCTTAGTGTCAGACTCAGAGACAGATGCGCACGAGATTTTCATGCATACTAGGCCTCCATAGCTCCTGACCTATCGACCTGCCTAATTTACATTCCGGCAGAATTATCAGGAAATCAACTCTGCTTGCTTTCAAAGGGTTATCATAGAGGAAAAAATTTAGAAATGGAAATATTCATGTTTTCATGTTCGGTATTCTCAAAATTTTACACAATCCATGGTGTTTGATTTATTTAGCCTTTATTAAACAGTTCTAATAGTTGTAATAAGAACATAAAGTCCGCCGAGAACCTGTTTTATACGCAATAACTCTCCTCATGCCCCTGCGCTAAAAATAGCGACATGTAATACTATAAATACTAATAAAACAAACGGGGCGAGGCACTTTGAGAGGGGCGAGAGACGTCCTAGGGAGTTTTGGTATAAAATTACATTGCATCAGCTCAAAATCTTCTTGAAATATCGCCCGGAAATGATAGTGTTACACACAGAGAGAATGTATAAATTTACGACCTTGAACTTTGACCTTTTGACCTCAAAATCAATAGGGGTCTTCCTTAGGCCGCAGGGAGTTGTTATGTAAAATTTCATTGCAATAGCTCAAATGGTTCTAGAGATATCGTGTGGAAACGAAAGTGTTTTAACAGACAGAATTTGCTTATTTATGACCTTGACCTTTGACCTTTTGACCTCAAAATCAATAGGGGTCTTCTTTAGTCCATAGGGAGTTGCTATGCTAAATTTCATTGCAAAAGCTCAAAGGGTTCTCGAGATATCGTGTGGAAACGAAAGCGTTACAGACAGACAGAAAGACGGACGGACGGACGGACAGACGGACGGACGGACGGACGGACAAACCCAAATTAATATCCCCCACTTTTCAAGCGGGGGACAACAAACGGGGCGGGCACTTTGAGAGGGGCGAGAGACGTCCTAGGGAGTTTAGGTATAAAATTACATTGCATAAGCTCAAAATCTTCTTGAAATATCGCCCGGAAATGATAGTATTACACGCAGACAGAATGTATAAATTTACGACCTTTAACTTTGACCTTTTGACCTCAAAATCAATACGGGTCTTCATTAGGCCACAGGGAGTTGTTATGTAAAATTTCATTGCAATAGCTCAAATGGTTCTAGAGATATCGTGTGGAAACGAAAGTGTTTTAACAGACAGAATTTGCTTATTTATGACCTTGACCTTTGACCTTTTGACCTCAAAATCAATAGGGGTCTTCTTTAGTCCATAGGAAGTTGCTATGCTAAATTTCATTCCAAAAGCTCAAAGGGTTCTCGAGATATCGTGTGGAAACGAAAGCGTTACAGACAGACAGAAAGACGGACGGACGGACAGCTGGACAGACGGACGGACGGACGGACAAACCCAAATTAATATCCCCCACTTTTCAAGCGGGGGACAATTAACAGCGTAAAATATTTATCACATGTGTCGTTTCGGGGTAACCCGGTTTTATATACAAACAGAAGTAAATAAACACCGATGCAGCAAGATTAATTAAGGTCAAACGACTCTGCACTGATGTGTCCTCAGCGGGGAGTTTTGCATCAAGTCATCAATGATGTTCCCTGCATTTGTGTTAGCCTGATAGTACAACCTTTATTTATAGAATATATATGACGCAGACTGGGATACCTTGTGAAAACCTTTCGCACCTTTTGAATTGCTTTGTAAAATATTAGTCAAAGGAGCCAGGAAATATATTAAACAATTTAATATTTTGATAAAAATATTCGATTTATTATTTCTTAAGGTCCTGGTGTTTGAATGGATATTGTTTTCTCAACAGCGGCTGGGCGTACGTACTATATTTTTACTCGTAAACTCAATTTGGCGGTGAAGAAGCAGCATTTCCTGTTGCTCACCGTCGCAATAGCCGGGCATTGCTCTAAGAGCAATAAGCCTGGCTAAAAATGAGCTAAACATAGTTTCACAGTCGATAAACTAGGTTTATCGGTTGTAAACTATATTTTACATCTGTAAACCATAGTTAACGCGATAATCTATGTTTCAGAACCGTAAACTATACAATGTATATACTTAACTCTGAAAACAGTCATTTGCGTATACAAAACATAGATTATCAGATAAATACAGTTTCACGATTTGTAAACTATGGTTCATAACTCTTAACTATAGTTAACGATTGTAAATTATAGACGTAAATCTACGTTTATCAACAAAATCTATTGTTAACGTAGGTTAGCATTCGTAAACTATAGTTAACAACCGTTAAAAATATATACTTTTACAGATAAAAACTATAGTTAACGAATTGTTAACTATAGTTCATGGTTTGTAAACTATAGTTTACAGTCGATAAACCTAGTTTATAAACTGTGAAACTATGTTTAGCACATTTTTGTGAATTTGGCGTGCCATAAAAAGAGGTACCGGTAATAGTATGGCTATTTGTGCGGTGTGCGTAAACATTTTAGTATATGGGCCATAACTCAAGAGCCCTCTTGCCCAATCCTTGTCAAACGTGTCACATGGTATTCTTGGCCCAAGGGCTACCATTTAAAGTAAAACTAGGGTTGGGACCCTTAAACAAGGGGGGATAATCAGGAAAATAAAACCAAAAGTACTGGTTGCTTCTTCTTCTCTAGAACCACTGGACAGATTATCACCAAACTTACATACAAGGATGAGGATATGTTATAAATTAAAATTTGCACGGGAAATTACCCTGGGGCAAAGGGTGTGGTCTCAAGGTCACTTCAAAGTTGGTCAAAAAATTTACTTTATAAAAATGTTGATAATTTGCTTACTATAAAGACTAGGATCATCAAATCTTGTAAGTTGATGCATCTTAGGACTTCATATCATGTTAATTCAAAAATAGGCCATGATGACCAACTTTTTAAATTCTGCTGGCATTTGTTTTCGAATTGATAAGATTTGAAGGCATATTTTGGACATTTTAAGGCTTTTGATCATCAAACATTGTCAGATGGTGCATCTTGGGTCTCCAAACAACGTCAACTTAAAAATAGGTCACAGTCTCTGCTTTCATGGCTTATATCTTCTAAAACATTTAAGGCAATTATTTCAGATTCTAACATGTTTAAAATCACTAATCCTTGTAAGTTAAAGCATCTTGGAGCTTAAATAATTTTTTGTCAAAAAATAGATCACAGTGACGATCATCAAACTTTGTCAGTTGATGGCTTGATGCATCTTGGCTCTTCAGAGAATACTGAGCAGAAAGTAGGTCACATCGACCTTCTTTTGACATTTTATAGCTATATTTAAGTATCTCTGGTACTTATTGGCTTAGATTCATCAAACTTTGTTAGTTGATTCATCTTAGGTTTTTGGATAACGTCGACCAAAAAGTAGGCCACGGTGACCAACTTTTGGAATATTATGACTACATCAAAGTATCTCTGGTCCTTATTGGCTAAGAATAATCAAACTTTGTCAATTGATGCATCTTACATGTAGGTCTTGGAGAATGTCGACCAAAAAGGAGGTCACAGTGACCTACTTTTAAAATTTCATAGCTATATTTAAATATTTCAGGTACTTATTGGCTTAGAATCATCAAACTAATTGTTGATTGATGCATCTTGAGTTCTTTGATAATATCAACCGAAATGTAGGTCAAGTTGACCTACTTTAGAAATTTTCTTTATCTTTATATTTCAGATAATAAGGGGCTTCGAAACATCACAGTTTGTCAGTTAAATATCCTGGTTTTTCAATGTTTTAACCAAAATATAGGTCAGTATATGACCTACTTTTGCTATTCAGGGATACATAGAGGCTTCAAATAGAAGTGATAGATTGTACAATTTATCAGAAAAGCTATTCAAGGCCCTTGTCATCTTGTTTTAGTTTATATCGATATGAAGACCCCTTAACGAATTTGAGATCTTCTGACTTATTCTTTTACTCTGCTTAGAAAATATGGTAATCTGAATAATCCAATTACGATTTAGAACTTTTATTTTCCTTCTAACCAGAATTGGCAGAAATATTTTTAGTAATTAATTTTATTCCCTGCACTAATCGTGGACTCGTTGCTGTTGGTAGTTTTGAAATTGTTGGATACAGACTTAATATAACAGGAGAATTACATGCGATAGTAAAGTGTCAACCATCCTTCCGTCTGGCTGTCTGTCTGTAAACATTTTTTTTTTTCAAAATGCTACTCCTCCTACAGTTTTGGTCAGATTTCATTTGAACTTGGGACACAAATAGAATACACAAAGATACCGGGGTACATAATATATAATTAGGTGTATCAGTTTTCCTACAGTTTTGGTCTAATTTTAATCAATCTTGCCAAGATAAAGACTAAACCAGTAATCATTTTTAAAATTTAATTATTATTGTTGCAAGTTTCAAGTTCAAACGATCCATTTCTCTTCCTTCATTATAAGTATAAACCAGTAGAGCTACAGTCTTGTTAGAGACTTCTAAAATGATGTTTGCAGCAGTCAGAAACAGCTTCCAGGACTAGTAGTTCTACGAAAGCAATTGTGGATGATAGTCATTCAGTTGAATTCCCATGATTCCATTGTGACCGTCCCTCATGTACAGGTACAACCCTCTGCTCCCTCCCTCAGGATCTGCTGGGAGGTGGGCGTGGCAGAAGGATCTGGGTCCAGGGCCCAGACAGGGAAGTACCCCCAGCAGTCTACCATCAAAGCTGTAGTGACAGAGGTGTTCAACATAGGCCTCAGACTGGGCATTGTGCTGGGTAAAGGTCACGAGAAATCCCACTGTAAATAAGACAAGAGGCCCATGGGCCACATCGCTCACCTGAGCACTAAGGGTAGGAAAAAGTAGAAAATGGCTTTTTATTGTAAAGTTTAAATCCAAAAGTAGTCCCATGACCAATCATGAATTTGCTATTTTTTAGAAAATAATTTTTAAAGAATTTTCCTATATATATATCTTTAAAAAGTTTGATTGGCCATTTTGGCCCCACCCTACCCCTGGGGTTCATGATTTGAACAAATTTGAATCTACACTACTTGAGCATGCTTCCATATAAATATGATGAATTATGGCTTAGTCATTCTTGAGAAGAAGATTTTTAAAGAATTTTCCTATGTATTTCTATGTAAAACTTTGGTCGGCCATTGTGGCCCCGCCCTACTCCTGGGGGTCATGATTTGAACAAACTTGAATCTACACTACCTGAGCATGCTTCCATATAAATATGATGAATTATAACTTTGTCATTCTTGGGAAGAAGATTTTTAAAGAATTTTCCTTATTGGCCCCGCCCTACCCCCGGGGGTCATGATTTGAACAAACTTGAATCTCCACTACCTGAGGATGTTTCCCCATAAGTTTCATCTTTCCTGGCACAGTGGTTCTTGAGAAGAAGATTTTTAAAATATGCCACCAAATTTTCATTAATTCCCAATTATCTCCCCTTGAATGAGGGCGTGGCCCTTCATTTGAACAAACTTGAATCCCCTTCACCCAAGGATACTTTGTGGCAAGTTTGGTTGAAATTGGCCCAGCGGTTCTTGAGAAGAAGTCGAAAATGTGAAAAGTTTACAGACAGACAGACAGACAGACGGACAGACAGACAGACAGACGCCGGACAAAATGTGATCAGAAAAGCTCACTTGAGCTTTCAGCTCAGGTGACCTAACAAAACAGACAGGATGGTCAAGGTTTTATTAGAGAAACTATGTTTTTCATAAAATTTTACCCAGGTTTTAACATAACTTCCCTATCAAAGTTCTGAATCTTCTGACTTGGAAGCACATGGTTCCACTTTGTTTAACAGAAGCTTTATTTTCTTGTCAAAAAATTTGATTCTCATATATGGACATAATACTTCATGTTTGTCTCTCCATTTTTTTTGGGGGGGGGGGTGTAAACTGTGGTCTATGAGGGTCCTTATTAGTATCAGGACTAAGGAAAAGACACAAAGAAAATACTCTGTACCAGCACTGACCTGCCTTACTGATGAAGTAGGCCTCCACTGGATAACCTGCCAAGGTCAAGGTCAGGAAGACAGTGACCTCTGTGCACCTAGCATAAAAAGAGAAAATAGGTCAACACAATCCACCAAGTTTATTGAAAAAAAAATGATTACAAGTAATAATGGAAATCTAGCTTTATTGGATCCTTAGGGTCTTTCTGTTAGTGGTGGTTACTGTTAAATATGAATTAAAATAGATTTAAAATGAAGAGAAATAAATATTGACATTTTTCAATAAAATATAAAAGTCTTTGACGAACTGCCTACTTTGACATATCTGTGGGTACTTCCAGACACACTAAGGTTCTGTCTAACGCTGCTATACACCACAGGTAAGTGCCACTGTCCCTGGTGACTGTCTGTGTAGATAACACCTGGACAGTTTTAAAGCTCTGTACTATCTCCTGTCTGCTCTTTCCTATCCTCAGCATTAAATCACTAAAACATAAACCAAGCTCTGTTTACAGTGACACAAGAAATAGTCTTCAAAATCAATTTTAAAACTGATTTTTACTTTACCATAAAGAAAAGCTACAATATATATATATATATATATATATATATATATATATATATATATATATATATATATATATATATATATATATATAATAAAAAAATAACAGAACGCCGATTAAAGCTCTAGCAGTTTCAATTGTATCATCAAGAGTTTTGACATATTGCTACGGATACAAACATTTCAAAGTATATTGTGACGTCATGTAACGTCGAATCAGTGTTGCGCTTTAGTACAGTTCATTATGACGTCATTATTTTACATTTTACGTTAACAATTAGACAAATAATGCGGGAAAATTGTAAATTTTCTTTCATGACAGGGCATTTAACTTTGGCTGAAATAATGAGATAAAATGTTTTTCCTTTGTTTCACGTTCTTTTTCGGAAGTCTTGTTGTAGAACTTGTATATAGGAAACACTGTAAAATTAGGAAAAATGTTTTCAGCACATGTTCTAATATGTCCGCTCACGGCAGTACACTGGTGGTATTCAGTTTGACGAATTTGTTGACGATGGACGGTCATGCGGTGTCTTAGGGTGTCCCCGGTTTGGCCAATATAATGCTCGCCGCATCCTGAACATGTCATGACATATATCAAATTTGAACTTTCGCAGGTAAAAGAAGAATGAATAACGAATTTTCTTCCGTTTTTAAAAATAAATTGTTCGGTTTCCTGTAAAAAGGGACAGGTTCCACATCTTGGATGATGACATTTTTTAACACCGGCTGTTTCCTCTGTATTGCTAAATTTGGCTCGTGTTAAAATCTTCTTTAAGGATGGGCTCTGTCTTTTACTCTTGATCAACTGAAATTCACTGAATACGTCTTTCATCCTTGGATCATTCTCTAAAATTGGCATGTTGGTTTTGATGACTTGGAAAAATTCTTGATTTTTTGGATTGTGTGTAGATACGTAGGGAATGAGATTTTTTACGGGTTTTTCTTGTATCTGAAGTAGGCTGTTTCTGTCATGCAGGGCCATCTTGTGAAACACATAGAATCAGCAACCTGTTGGACATACTTTTGAAACCATATGTATCAAAGGTAAAAAGTTATATAAGGGATACTATTGATTTTTTAAAATCACTACCTGACAATATTCCAACTGATTCAACGCTCATATCATTTGACGTGACCAGCTTATATTCCAACATCCCACATGAACTAGGACTAGAAGCAATTGAACATTGGATTGATGAATTCCCTGAATTACTACAACTTCGTTTTTCAAAAACGTTTATTCTAGAAAGTTTAAAATTCATATTGGAAAATAACTTTATGAACTTCGATGGAACAACCTACAGACAAAAACTTGGAACAGCTATGGGAACCAAGGTTGCCCCGACATATGCCACACTTACGTTGGGATACCTTGAGGAAAAATTATACAAAACCGTGGAAGAAAATTTTGGTGTTGAGTGCAAACATTTTATTTGAAACTCCTGGAAACGATATTTGGATGATTGCTTTATAATCTGGACCAAATCTACCGATGAATTACAAAGTTTCTATGATATTTTAAACAGCATGAACCCCAACTTAAAATTTACAATGGAGAGTGACGAAAACAAGTTACCATTTTTAGATGTTATGGTCATGAAAAAAGAAGGGAAAATCGTAACTGACGTATATTACAAGGCCACGGACACAAAACAATACCTTCTCTACGATTCCTGTCATCCAAAACACATCAAGAACAACATTCCATATAATTTAGCTAGGCGACTCTGTACCATAATATCGGACAAGGATATTTTAAATGTCAGACTTGATGAGTTACGGGAATTATTAAAACAAAGGCATTATCCAACCTTACTAATTGAAAAAGGAATAGACAACGCCAAACTACATGACAGAAACAGCCTACTTCAGATACAAGAAAAACCCGTAAAAAATCTCATTCCCTACATATCTACACACAATCCAAAAAATCAAGAATTTTTCCAAGTCATCAAAACCAACATGCCAATTTTAGAGAATGATCCAAGGATGAAAGACGTATTCAGTGAATTTCAGTTGATCAAGAGTAAAAGACAGAGCCCATCCTTAAAGAAGATTTTAACACGAGCCAAATTTAGCAATACAGAGGAAACAGCCGGTGTTAAAAAATGTCATCATCCAAGATGTGGAACCTGTCCCTTTTTACAGGAAACCGAACAATTTATTTTTAAAAACGGAAGAAAATTCGTTATTCATTCTTCTTTTACCTGCGAAAGTTCAAATTTGATATATGTCATGACATGTTCAGGATGCGGCGAGCATTATATTGGCCAAACCGGGGACACCCTAAGACACCGCATGACCGTCCATCGTCAACAAATTCGTCAAACTGAATACCAGTGTACTGCCGTGAGCGGACATATTAGAACATGTGCTGAAAACATTTTTCCTAATTTTACAGTGTTTCCTATATACAAGTTCTATAACAAGACTTCCGAAAAGGAACGTGAAACCAAGGAAAAACATTTTATTTCATTGTTTAAACCAAAGCTAAACGCCCTGTCATAATAGACAATTTACAATTTTCCCGCATTATTTGTCTAACTGTTAACGTAATAACGTAACATAATGACGTCACAATGAACTGTACTAAAGCGCAACACCTTTGACGTTACATGACGTCACAATATACTTTGAAATGTTTGTATATATAGCAATATGTCAAACTCCTGATGATACAATTGAAACCGGTAGAGTTTTAATCGGCGTTCTGTTATTTTTTACTATTTAAATACTTGTGTGGATTTTTTATCAAACATTTGGATTATATATATATATATACAAATCAGCTATAAACTGTATACTGGGAATTTCCCCCCCCCCCCCCATTTTATTTTCGCCCCTTATGCCCTATCCTCAATTGGGTGAATTTAAAACAGGGCGAATTCAAATCATACCGTATGATTTCTTTAATAAAAGTATGACTGAGTGAATTTAAAACAGCACAAAATTGTCTGCAAGTGTGAAAGGGCGAAAATAACACGGGGCAAATATAATCTTGTATACAGTAGTGTATAATGAGCAATTTCTGTGCCTTGTAAATCTACAGAGTTTAACCTTTTACTAAACTGCAATGATAAAGTTTGAAAAGGGATCATCATGTTAGATGTGTATAATTCAAATGCATTTTAATGTTTACCTTTGACAGGATTTTGAGATATTAATGTTGAGAATTCGGAGCTGATGAGCTGCCACAAACTGTGTCTTCTTGTCCATTAGAACAATAAGAATGTCTCCAAAGGCTGCTACTGAGGTGGCCCTCTTTATATCTGGACTGTAGAATTCTTCTCCATATCTGTAGCACCACAGTCTGTAAAGACAAAAACAAACTTGTGATCCATACAAAGCATCGGACTGAATTTGCTCTTTCTCTCAAAAAGGGATTAATTTTAAAAACAAACTATAAGGGGTGAATGGGTTAGAAACTGATACAGTGAAATCACAATTTTTTTTTGGGGGGGGGGGGGGGGGGATTTTCGTGGTTTTCAAGGTATGAAGAGACCCACAAATTTATGTCCACCAAAATATGCAACTTTCCACACAGATATAACTACTGATCAATTCTTCAACCATGAAATCAAATCCCAAATGAACCAATTGATATCTTTTCCTAGAACCATGAAAATTTTACCCCTTGAAAATATGTGATTTTACAGTATTTGTAAAGCTCGAGACAACAGACAAACACATTCATTGTGTCCAGCTTTAAGCATAAAATAATCATCAATAGTGAAATGCCCAGTAACATAAGATGAAATCAAGTATACTTATATTCTTATTGACAACCATTCTGTCCTTTCCTTTAATTTTATGTTCTTGGTATAAGTAAAACTGTCATATATAGATCAACTTATTGAACTATTACATGTTCCTTCAAACAAAAAAACAGAGTACAATGTATGTTGTTTTCCGGGACATAATAAAATATGAATACTTTGTTCCCAAGGAGGCCATAGAGAATGATGAAGAAAATGATGACTGTTAGTGGACAGGAGTAAATAAAGAATTCTGATTTTTACCTTCTATGATGGTTGATAGCTATAAGTTGGTCTTTGACTATCAGGGGGTAAATCTGCTTCTTGTAAATACTTCTTTGAAGCAAAAGTCCAGCATTATCATTTTCTTTTACACTTCCAATCATGGAGCCCTCTTGATCATAAATTTCAATTAAACTGAAATTGTAATGTACAATCACCTGTGAAATTAAGAAATATTGAAATGGCACATTTTAATAATAATAGAGCAGTTTTTAAGTCAAGACTGCACAGTACCGGTTTAGCTTAAACTATTTTTTGAAAACAACCTGCTTAAAAAAATCTGTTTTACCATATTAAATGTATTAAACTACAATTCCTGTAATAAGTCAGAAGGAAGGGGTGATAAAAAAATGTTCCCGCTTTTGCAAAAACAAGGGGACACAATTTCATTCATCTGTCAGTCTGTCACAAAAACCTTGGTCATGAAGAGATAGGGCTTTCATATTTCACATGTACATTACCCGTGATAATACCTTTCAAAATATACTGTGACCTTGACTTTGAAGTCTAACCTACTTTTCAAAAAGTTAAACATTACTTTGAATTGGTCATAACTTTTGAAAGAGAAATGATAGGGCTTTCATATTAAATATGTACATTATCTGTGACAAGACCTTTCTAAATACACGGTGATGTTGACTGTGACCTTGACCTGAAAGTATGACCTACTTCCAAAAATGTTATTTTTCCTTATAAATTTTTGATTGAGAAGCGATAGGGTTTTCATATTTGACATGTGCGTTATCTGTGACAAGATATTTCCGAGCATGCTATGATTTCTGACCCCTTGACTTTCATGTTTGACCAAATTTTCAAAACTTGGTGATTACTTTTGAAATACATATGAGAGGAGAGGGTGTTCATATTTGACACAATATGCCATAAATATTCTTATTTCCTATCAAGCTTGTAACACGAGCTTTGATTGGTTACAAAGTCGGGTGTAAATATCCGTGCACCCTACTTGAGCCGGGTGTAAATAAAACGTGACGTCACAATGCATACAGTAGTTATCTAATCCATAGATTGAGACACACTTTGATGTTTACAGAGCATTTTTATGGGTACAAAGGAAATAAATTCGTTACGGCCTCAGGGTGTATGGAATAAAACCCGGGGTAAATCCCCGTACACCCTTGATTGAACCTGGATAACTAATAATATCCCATCCACCAAGACACCACAAGCAGGGGGCCACAATTTACTGAATTTGTTTGTTAAAGAGATTTTTCTAAAGTAAAAATATGTTCCCTTACCTGTGTGAACGACGAAAGTGAATGACTTCTGTGTTGTCGATTCTGTATCCCTGATAAAACTGACATGGTCGTATATTGTACGGGTTCTCTTGGCTGCTACTGTAATGTATGAAATCTTTGGACCATTTCCCAATATAGTGGATTTTCATTTTCAAAAATGTCTCTTCTGTAGAGCAGTTTGCTATCTGAAACAGCGAGGAATTTCTCTCAACATTTTCAAAATTAGTTTGTGAATTTTAATACAGTTAAGGGCATAGTTTTGGATAAACCCATGCTTCATGTGAAAATCTATGAAAAACATAAGTGCTTGTGAAAAACACAGGAAATTTCTATGGATCGTTGGATAATAGGAAGTTCATTTTATGCATACAGTGGCCCTGTCCACAAATCAATTAACTGGCTGTAACCCTATTTAAAACATAAATGTTAAGACTTTAGTGTTTCAATTTCCTGTAACAATTTATGTTCCTGCTGTTTAAGCTACTGAAGCTCTGTCAAATAATTCACAAGGCCAAAAAAGATCATAGGTGAGCCTTGCTCTAAGATCTTCAACCTCTAACTTTGATCATAAAACATTTCGTGACCATCAGACAAAAATAATATTTTGTGTCAAAACCACAGGGGCAATACACAATATTTCTTAAAGCAAACATGCATGTTTGCGATAATCTGCATTAAGCCATGTCTAACTTATGTCCATGCTTTACTAGAACAAAAATATTTCATGAAAATCAAAACTTGCTAATATTAAGGTTGTATCTTTTACACTTTTAAAAGGATCAGTATATCGACAGTATGGTATACGTTTCGTGTACTTGGTATCAGGTTATTTCTAGTCTTTTAAAATGTTTTTCATTCATGCAATACATGTAAAATATATTCATCCTCAATTCTTATTGATGTAAAATAATTTAAGAGATCCAGGATTGCAATTTTTTTCAAGTCCACTTTGCAGGTTCAGGAAGAACCAACTCACCACAAGAAAATTTGACATTACAGATGGCTCACAATGGTCAAATATCATGGCTACTGCCTTCCCAAACATGAGAGGTTCTGCCACCAGGTGAAATGCGTGCTTTTTTCCTTCCACGACCGTCTTCCTATTTCTCTCAGCTTCCTTATCTTTTTTTGATTGTTTTTTTGAATACAGGTAATAAGGTTTGTATTGCACACGATTTGAAATTTTCTGAAAGAAAAAAATATATATATTGTATTTATAGAAGGGAATTTTTTTTTGTTTTTCTTACTTTTCAAAATATTCAAATCATATCTGCATAATTGTTCTTTATATATACAGTGAATTCTGAAGGTCATATTTTTCTTTCCTGCTCAACCTGTACATGTTAACAATGAAATGGTACAGTTATTCTAGCATGGACTATATCTTGAGGCAAAGCAAATTTCCACTATAGCTAGGGTAATGCAAAATGAAGCATTAACACTAAGCAACAAGATTTCATTCTATGAACTCGGTCTCTGGAGTATTATATTGAGGATGAATATTTGAAACTGAAAATGTTGCGTACCATTGCGTCAGCCCAGTGTCCTTTATTGTATAACTCCCGCAATACATCCAGAGCAATCTGGCGCTGAGATTCGTCTTCAAAATGGATTACATTTTTCAGCTCCTCTTCTTCTTTCTGTAAAAAAAAACCCCTCATTTATTACAATGATTATGACATATACAGAAAATTATTTGTGCAGTTTTTTAAGTACCTTATATTAACTTGGGGTCCTATAAATATTTTCTCTTTTATTTTCATGAAAACTATAATCATGAATTGCTTTTTCTGCAATAATATAATTATATATTCACTTTTCAACTATCTTTATCTTTTAATGCTTTCTTTTATTTAATATTAACATATCTCTGTAATATAATAATAAATGTTTTTTATCACAATAGTATTAAATTGCCAATTTCTGAATTTTTTGCCATTCTGTTTAACTGCAATACCAAAGAAATTGTCTCTATTTTTTCCTCCATTTTTTCCCATTTTGACAGAAATTCAAAATTTGGGGGGTAAAATGGAAATTTACCTATTACCGTATGTGTAACTATAGTTTACCTGATAGATTATATCTGCTAATTTGGTCATAAGATCGACCTTGACCTTTCTATCATTAGGTCCATGCCAAATCAGATGAAGGACATTATCACTGAAGTCATTGAATTTATACAGATTAAAATTTGTCTGTGACGTCATCAATAAATGAACACTGACTCCATCTTCATCATGATAGACCTCGAGAGGCGTGGGTAAGGTGAGTCTCCAGGGATCAGAAACTGAGGAATCCCCGACTTCATGACCCCCCTCCATGGTTCTGTCCCTTTGTTGTTGTATGTAATCTTCCTGAAAAAGGGGGAGAAGTTAAAAAAAAATTTGGATTCAAATTAGTATAACAATTAAAATAATTCTTTGTCTGTTATTGCAGGAATTAATTAAGCTGTAGCAGAAAAAATTGATATGGGTTGTGTACTTTTTCTGCAATAGCTGCAACTGTTAATAAAAAAAAAACAAGAGATGTTTGTAAAACTCTTATGTCCCCTCCCCCCAAATTAGATTTTTTCCAAGTCCAAAGGGGCATAACTCTGTCAAAAATGACGTGATCGCACCCAAAACAGAACTTGACCTAGATATTCGTTTGATTAATCTGTACACTAAATTTCATTTCAGTATTTGCAACCTCTCTGAAGAAAATGAATGGAAACTGCAAATAATTGGAATTTTTTTAAGTCCAAAGGGGCATAACTCTGTCAAAAATGGCGTGATCCTACCAAAAACAGAACTTGACCTAGATATTTGTCTGATTAATCTGTATACTAAATTTCATTTCAGTATGTGCAACCTCTGCAAAGAAAAATGAACGGAAACTGCAAATAATTGGAATTTTTTGAAGTCCAAGGGGCATAACTCTGTCAAAAATAGTGCAATCATACCCAAAACAAAACTTGACCTAGATGTTCATCTGATATACCTGTATACAAAATTTCATTTCAGTATGTGCAACGGTTATGAAAAAATTGAACGGAAACTAAATGGACTGACAGACCGACAGAGAGACAGCACAAAGCAATATGCCCTCCCTTCTTCGAAGGGGGGCATAATAAATCTAAAAAATTTCTAACCTGCATTTATCGATTTATGAAAGAAGTGGTTTTCATTAATAGACCTTGTTGCGTTCAGACAGGGAGTTGCTGAATGCAGGTACATGTAATATATATTTTTAAGAGGAAATTTAGTGGTTGTAAATTACAGATAGTCACTTGCAAGTGATCACTTTGACAGGTTTCACTGTAATTGAATCTTATAGTCTACATTTTATCAGTTTTTATGCATTGCAATGTTTCCAAAAATAGAAAAAAATGTAAAATTTAAGACACTTTGTCCATCAATAATTGACTGAATTAACAAATACAAGATGTCACAGATTGCTATTATTGTATTCTAACCCTGTATATGGATCTAGATAAATTCCACCACTAGGGGGCGCCAGTAGCTGCATATCTCCCGTCAGAAATCCTTCTGATGTCATCCTTAAATTAAGCTGTTCTGAGACAACATCTGCTTCTTGCGTTACTCTAAAATGGAAAATTTTATCTAAGTAAATTACCGGAATATCATTGTACAAAAATTTCTGATGTCAAGTGTCTTAAAATCTCTTAAGATAAGAGTTATAATATTTTAGCAAACAAATATTAAGAAATTGTCTTTGAATTCATAAATAATGCATGTACAGGCTGGGTCATATTATGTAAGTAAAATTGATTTTTTATGCTAATATTGCATTTTATTTCTAAATATTTTATTTCTATTTCCAGTCGAGTTTTTGGTTCTCATCTTCCTGGGGAGGATATGGTTCGCAAACGAACAGGTCTGGACAAAATCATGTCTACAGACAGACGGACAAGCAGACTCCAATATACCCCACTAAACTTTGTTTGCAGGGGGGTTTTAAAATATACAAAAATAACAATTTTTTATAATAATGAACTGAGATAATGTTAATACCTAGGTTTTGTTTGAACACACAAAGGTCTGAGCTGAGTTCTCCAGAGAACAGGTATACAGGTTATCTGCCCTTGATTTCTGGCTACATCCACCAGGGGAAGCCATGGATTACCTGATTGTTTATGAGCAATGCCCTCCCCAGGCATGTTAGAACCAGACACTTTACTGAAAAAAATAAAATATTTACTTCACAGCCATACACTCTCCTCACCTGCCCCCATATCTTTATCCCTCTAGCCTGCTATAGGTTCAGAGTCCAGATATTTGCACTGGTCAAAAGCAACCTTTATGTTTGGCATGAGATTCTTTTCACCAAAAAGATACAAACTATAGATTCTTCATAATACAACTGACATCCCTTGGCCTTACTGAACAGACATACAGTTAAAAATATAATGAGCTTTAATGAATCCCCCTTATAAAAACTTACTCTCTGAATTCACAGTAACATTTCAGTGAGTTGAGAGCATCTCCTCTGAGAGTGTGAACTAAGGAGAGATGATCTGGCTATAAACTTACTCTCTGAATTCACAGTAACATTTCAGTGAGTTGAGAGCATCTCCTCTGAGAGTGTGAACTAAGGAGACATGGTCTGGATATAAACTTACTCTCTGAATTCACAGTAACATTTCAGTGAGTTTTGAGCATCTCCTCTGAGAGCGTGAACTAAGGAGAGATGGTACAGAAGCTGAGGATGTTGTGAACACAGAGGAACAAGTCTTCTGACTGCTTCATCTAAGTAGTCACCTATAATGTGAGAAAATTTCTTACTTATGACATACTGGGGTACTTACAGAGTCTAAACATTGTTAAATCATTCACCAATTCATATTCCTATGTAATGCATAAACCCCTTTTGAAGTGCCATCAATTAACATTAATAAGTAACCTGAATAAAACAGCATTAACTGAATGAAACAAAACTTTGAGAAAGGAATTAAAAAATATTAAAAAAAAAAAAAAAGAAGCATAAAATATTTATGAAGGTGTATTAATTTACTAAATTGCATGATTTTTAAGATATTGAAATTAAAAACAGTTAATAATTAATAGTGACAGATAATGGTCTCCATTCTTGAACAATAAATAGGAAGATACATGTAAATGAACACAATACAGACAAACTTTTACCAGAAAAAACTGATTTCTTGTCTTCTGTTTAATCAATTGAAAAGTATTTAATACCCTAATTTTAAAACTTGCCTTGCCATGACCCAGCATGAAAACAGAACCAGTGTTCCACTGCTGTCAATGCCGCGCCATCGGAGATGTACGAATCCGATGTAATCAATGTCTTCCATGAATTCCACGCAGACTGTGCTTTCCCCTTCATATTTCTACAAAAAAGGCTAAATAAATGTAGTTCAAGTTTTCTCTGTCAATGAATAAGACTTTCCAAAGAATCTTTTAGATGTTATCACTGTTTAAACAAATGTAAATTGTGTAACATAATATTGTAGCTCTATACCGGTATTTTTATATTCAATCAAATAATACCCATATTGCATATTGCGTATTGGGTATTGCAATATATTTTTTTCAGTGTATCACAATATACTGAATATTGGTATTATAGCCTATCCCTACAGCTAGATACAGCAAGATACAGTTTTAAAAAAATTGAATTTGGATGTTCCTAACAGTTCACAGTATCTGAGTTACATTGAATTCACTCACCCCTGGTCATTCAGACTGGCCAGCAGCATCAGGGCCTGACCCTCTAATTCAGGAACATGCATTGTATTTTTTGGTTTAAGAATAAAAACCTCTGAAGCTAATCGATAAAATTTGGCAGCACTAGTTGTTTCCCCTGATATGGCATGCATTCGACCTAGCTGCTTCATTCAAAAATAAGGCCTTGTATCTACCTATTAAAAAACAAAAAAAGAAAAAAGCCTGCATTTCTTCTATCAACATTTCTTTTATCAACAAAATATGTATGTTTGGCATACATATATTTCCTAATAATTTATTAATCAAGCACTGTTTAAAAAGTTTAATCACCACAAATGTGAAAAATACAGAAGAAACTTGCATGGTCATCATATCACATTACAGCCAAAAAGTTACTTCCATTTTATTTTATTTAAGGGAAGGTTGTATTTTGTAAAAGTGCAGTACCAAAAAACAAACAACTAAACAAACAAAACTAGAGGTACTGTGAGCAATGAGCTCACTAAATGATACCCTGCCTCCCATACAAATTAATATATTGGCAGTGTCCATGTTTTGCTCTGGGAAACCAAAAATATGCATCGGATCAAAAGTAAATAAAATAGGAGATGCACAATGGCAATATGTAATAAAGATTATGTGAAAGTCTATCAAATTTCATCAGTAGTATGAGAGGAGTTGTGGATAAGAGATGGGTACCCCAAAGCGAAACAGACATACCGATTACTATACACCCTCCCGCTTTTCAAGCAGGGGGTATAAAAAAAGGAGACCTATGTTAATACTTGAACTCTTCTATCTCATATTGTTCAAAAGCTTGACTACATAGTATACATGATGCCTTAACTATAGTATTGAATCTCCTTGCAGGAAATACATTTATATCTAAGTTTGCAGTATACATGCATACATCTTTTTTCTGACCGCGAAAGCTGGCAGAACAGCTCTGTTGCATGCTGGATATCTCCTCTGGCCCAGAATGCATAAGGTAGGGCTATTTCAAAAAACTCTGCAACAATTCTGGGAAGTCTACAAAAAAAAATTTACTCAATTCTATAAACTTTGCAATTCTTCTTTTTAATTTTTTCATGCTTCCTACCAATTCTCAAATATAACAAGTTCAAAGATTTTTCTCCAGATATTGTGACAGGAAATGCAGCATTCTTCTAGTACATTGTATTTTTCATTGTATTACAGACATGAAGAAGCAAGTTTTCCATGGATTTTTTTTTTTACAACTTTCCTGTTCGTCAAGGATTTGCACATAACAAAATATCTTCCTCCTGATCTTTAATTAGAAAGATGTTTCTTCTTATATAAACAATTAAAAAGTAAAAATTCCTAATCAGAGTCACCCTAAAGATATTCTTCTCAAAAGTGTCCCAAAAAATCAGTATTGTAGCAGTAAACTGTCTGAAAATACTTTCTTTCTCTTTGTAAAAACTTGGTTGAAATATGAAAAATAAATAAATTTTAACTTAGTAATTAACTGATACAAATACATGAATAACCTTTAAGTTCCCTTAACAAATTGACGACAGACTCAGTTACAATTAAACATGGACTTGCCCAGATGACCTTGGATCGAGGTTACAATGCAGCCATATACATGTATAATAAAATGTAATCTTTATTTCAGCTCAAGTTTGACCTTTCAATGTTTCTTCATTGCATAATATGACAA
>NW_026925506.1:0-26127 GCF_032062105.1 Saccostrea cuccullata | reverse complement strand
AGGTACCTAATCCTAGACTAATTCCACAATATCGTAAAATAAATTTGTGATGGGGAGGAAACTTTCTTCCCTCCCCAAAGTCTATGGTTGGAGTCCTCGAGAAGTTAGTATTGGCGCAAATGCGCAGGAGACATAGAAAAACCAGTTTGACCACTCACAAACTCGGATACTCTCACTGACCACTCACCCGTATAAATGAATGAATGAATAAGACAGTGAATGAACGCAGTACATTCTGTAGTGACGACGGAATTCACTAGTCACTATAAAAATATGATGCCTTATAACAATATATGAAAATGATATGAATGGTAATTAGTTTTATTAGTTAATTAATAATAATTCACCCTGTGACATTCTCCTCCTCTTTGAGAAAAATGTGTCCTCACATTTCATCAAATAGTCATGACCGTTCACGGTAGCTCAGTCGGTAGAGCGCTCGCTCCGTGATTGGAAGGTCGTGAGTTCGTATCTCGGCCGCGACTGACCTAGTCATTAACATAGGTACCAACTGTTCCTTCGCCATGCTCTCGGCACTTTGAACTGAGAGTTGCGGGTCTTTCGGATGAGACATTAAAAACCGACGCCCCGTGTCAGCGACAGGCGTTGGCACGATAAAGATCCCTCACTGCTCAATGGCCCTGAGTGCCGAGTAAAGGTCAAAATTTGAAGCCCTTCACCGGCATACGGTGACGTCTTCATATGAGCGAAAAATTCTCGAGAGGGACATTAAACAATATACAATCAATCAACAATCAAATAGTCATGTACAAAATATATAAACTGAAATAAAAACAATTAATATTAAAATATATCAACACACATAGATGTATGATTACTAATGTTTTGCAACATCTTCTGCTTTGTAGCAAAAGAGAAAGTATTTTGTATTAGCACAAGCTGAAATACAAAACTATTTAATCAATCCATGTATGTATAGTTTTCATAAAACTGGCATCATGAATGGCTAAGCTGAAAAGCAACCCATGATTAATAGTGTAGCATAAAATCTAAGTAATATGATCCACTAGCGATCACGTAAGTCGTAAAACTATCAACTATATAAGTACATCTTAGCACTACTAACTTTAGATATACTATAATAATTCTACGTCATAAAACTATATACAACTAGCTATCTGAACTCTAAGTAATCCCTGTAAGATTTTTCCTGTGACATTCTTCTCCTAGACATACCATACTTGAGCCTCATGCTCACCTATAACCCACTCTCCATATCTATTAGGAGTATTTTTAACTCTAGTGGAACGTCTTATACCTTGCTGAATAGTTGACGGGCTCGATGTACAATCTCGCGACAAATCATCACACATTTCGGATACATTTGTACTCGATATTGAATTAAAAGAACCACTGTCCTGAATTTGATATCCTGGGTCAACGGAAGAAGTATCTTCTAACCTTGATATAGGTCTACTAAAATCTGAAATATTAAGGTGGAATATCCCTCTGATAAGAGAGATAACTCTTCTGATAAGAGAGATAACTTTCTTCAGACATTTTGTCATGAAATTCAGTGCATTGTCATGTCAGAGTTTACAAGTTTCATTCATTAGGACCATTTTATAGTCAACTCAATCAAACCTATATTTTCGTACAAATGTTGATTTCTAGTTTCTACTGCTAGTATATTTATTAATTATTTATATTAGTTTACATAAAACATTTATACTCAGTTCCTTTAAACAGTGTAAATTGAGAAATCTCTATCTCTTAAAGTATAATTCTTTTAAATGTACAGAAATTTCAGTTGCAGTGTTGTTTATAAACATTTAATTAATATTTGGTTTCATTAAAAAATATTTTCAAGGGCAATAATGGAACGATAACTCCTGTTTATGGATGCGTGTTATTTTACATGCACAGAAAACAATTTGTTATTCTGATTTAAAAAGCAGCTCTTCGCAATGTTTTCTTCACTATGTTCACTATCTCTTCAATATGTTCACTATGGGAATTAGATAGGTATGAGAGTAAATATCATGTTTATATATACCTCATATTTCTAATTTAATTGTGAGATAAGAAATATTTAATCTTTCTATTTACCATATCAAATTTTCTTCACATCATGATTTGACGTATTATTCATTTCTGAAAAAGTAAGCAACGCTTCATACTTCAAACTATTTTCCGAATTCAATGATTTTCCACACATAGATTTCTCTTGACCTATGATCCATGTATGTAAAATAAAAAATGTTTTGGATCATGGTTACTATGGAAACCTGAGCAAAGTAATTTCCTTAGCAACCAGCCAATTTTTCTATTTGAAGGCACTGAAAATCACTGATCTTTACAACCTGAAATTATATATAAAAACTTTAACAATAATTCTCATTTACTGGTATGATAAAGACACACACTTTATTTGTTTAAAACACACAAGACATTGATATTTTGTCTGAAGCTAGTACTATGGTAGACATTAGAATATATGTATGTTTTTGCATTTTTGCTGATTCAGCATTTTCCTTGATTTTGACAATATTCAAGGTCAATTTTAAAAAAATACCAAGCTAATACAGATTTTGCATGACTTTCACATAAAAGTAGAGAACTTTCTCTTTTACAGATTGACTTTGAAAGCGTGGGTTTTTTGAAAAATTCTATTCGTTGCCTAGCAAAAAAATTAGATGTTTTGATAACTAAAAAGTGAAAAATGGTAAAGGGTTGGGTTAAAAATTTTATAATTTTTTATCTTTTTGTGCAGATACAATTTTTCAAGCAATAGAAAATAACTCTCATATAATTTTAAAATGAACGAATAATTTATAATCATTAATCAAAGTTATTTTGGTACTTTATTAACCTATGGGTACAATTCTGAACACTTAACGACCACTTTTGTATCTACAATTTACTTTTACATTCAGGCATTTTCTTCGCTAAAATTTTAGGGCTGAAATGAGATCTTCCACAAAAGACGTTATAAATGAAAAATAAATAGCTTCAGATACAATATTATTATGTAACAAAACATTTGTATGTATGACAAGATTCCATAATCAAATTATACTTTGGTTGCCATGGCAACTTTATGCACAATGACCATAAAGCAAACTATCTGTGACCAAAATATTTGAAATTTTAGCTTCCATTCATAATTACTAGTAATTCTTTTGCTAGCATTGCAATCAACAAACACTCAGAAAGCTTCAAAATTCATTCTTAAAAGAAACTGTATATTTTTGTGGTTACCATGAATACGCTTTGAAGCTAGTGTTGCTTAGCAACTGCGTTATATAACCAAATTTTGAAATTTTCTTTTATTTCGGGTTAAAACAATTTATCATCATTGAGATTAATTCATCATTAAAAAATTCTTATTTAAAGAATAATCTAGAAACATTTCATTGGTGTATAAATGCTTTTCTGTTAACATTTTGTTTGGTATCTGCCTGTCTGTTTGTCTCTAGACTTTTCATTTGTAACTTCTTAAGAACCATTTCACCATAACTTTCCACAAGAGGAATTCAAAGTTTAACGTATGAATGTGTAGTAAATGTCTTTTTAAGTCTTCTTCTTCTCGAGAACAGCAAACCATGATTAGGCATAGAAGTATCCTCTGGTTATGGAGATTCAATGTTATTCAAATCATAACCCCTGTGGGTAGGGCAGGGCCACAACAGGTGGTTAAAGTATACAATTCTCAAGAACTGCTAAGCCATAATTAGACATATAGAGAAATATCATCAGGTAGTGTTAAATTAAGTTTCTTCAAAACATGACCCCTGGGGTTGGGCACAGACACAACAGGGGCCCAAAGTTATACATAGGAATATCTTAGAAATATCTTATTTCTTCTTTTGAACAGCAAAAGCATTATTAGTCATATTAATACAAAAGTATCCTTACGTAGTGTAGATTTAATGACACCCGAGGGTAGTTCAGGGCCACAGCAATGGGTGAAAGTTTACAAATGCATAGATATCTTGAGTACCGCTTTCAATAATAATCACACAAATGTTAAGACGAATTAATTTTATATAATTATCAAATTAGGAAATAATCAAACATATATTTCTATGTTTCCTTTACAATGGAACAGAGAAGGATATGGAGATAACGAACAGTATTCAATGTCAACGTCCATTAAACAATATACAAAATAAGAGCAGAGCAAACACGGACCCACGAAACATCAGAGGTGGGATCAGGTGCCATGGAGGAGTGAGCATCCCCTGCCGACCGGTCACACCGGCCGTGTGCTCGTTGTCATGATCAGGAAATAATGGAAAAAATCCGTCGTCATTTCAGTGTATAAATAATGGACTAACAATTGGTATGAAAAACGTCAGTCAGCATTTGACTCAATGATACATTGTATTTGCTGACAAGGTCATTGTATCGACCATAGAATTTACGAAATCATGACTTTAAACGAGACTGTTGATATTCTTGTTTCATCAACTTGCTTGTCATTAATTTACCTCGTTTAAGAAATTGTAATATAGTGCATATTGAACTAATGTAGTTCTCTGGGGTGAAATATTGAACAATTATACAATTGTGAAATATAAAACCCTAGCACCACCTGTTTAAAGGTTATGATCAAGGTTAACACTTTCAAAGGTATGACAAATTCCAGGGGCAAGGTCAAAGGGGTAAGGTTGTTGGTTTCTAAAGAAAGGCCTTGTACCAAAGATTACATATATTGGAAGTATGAAAGTCCTTACCGTTCAAAAGTAATGGCCGAGGTAAAAATTTGTAAAAAGTAGGTTAAACTCCAAGGTCAAGGTCAAATTTGTTAATATTTGAAGAAAGGTCTTGTCACAAGGATTACATATGTGAAAAAAAGAAAGCTCTAGCCCTTACTGTTCAAAAGTTATGCCCAAGGTTAATGTTTGTAAAACTAGGTCAAAATCAAAGGCCAAGGTCAAAGGGTCAAAGTTGTTGATATCCAATGAAAGTTATTGTCACAAGAATTACATATGTAAAGTATGAAAGATCTAGCCCTTTCTGTTCAAAAGTTTTGTCCAAAGTTTTTCGTAAGTATGGAAATGTTCAAGGTCAAGGTGAAAAGCTGTTGCCACAAAGGATTGATATTTGAAGTATAAAATTCTTACTACCGTTTAAAAATTAGAGCCAAAGTAAAAGTTTGGATTTCTTGTGTAAAATAGGGTCAAACTCCAAGGTCAAGGGGTCAAGGATCTTGATGTAACATGATAGGTCTTGTCACAAGGATTGAATACTTGAAATATGAAAGCCTTTGTTTAAACCTTTCAAAAATAATGTTTAAATTTGTATTTGAAAAGTAGGTCAAATTCGTGTCCGTCCGTTTGTCTGCCTGTCTCTCTGTTTGTCTGCAAAAACTTTAACCTTGCCCATAACTTTTGATTTAGTGGAGCTATGACTTTCATATTGAAGATGTGTGTTCTTTGTGACAAGACTATTCTTTAGGTACCACCAAATGTGACCTTTTGACCTTGACCTTGGAATTTGACCCACTTCTACACAAAAATTCCAATATTTTAATTTGGCCATATCTTCTGAACAGTAGATTTTAGGGCATTAATACTTCACATATTTATTATTTGAGGCAAGACCTTTTATTGGATACCAATAGCTTTGACCTTTAGACATTGACCTTGGAGATTTCCATCCTTTTGAAAAAATTTAACCTTGGTCATATCTGTTGTACGGTAAGGGCTAGAGCTTTCATACTTCATATATTTAATCCTTGTAAGAAGATCCTTTATTGAATACCAAGAACTTTGACCCTTCAACTTGGACCTTTGAGTTTGACCTACTTAAAAGAACAAATCTTCACCATATCTTTTTAAGGGTTAGAGCTAGTGCTTTCATTCTTTATTCATTTATTCCTTGTGAAAAGAACTCTCATTTGATTTAAGACTTTTGACGCTTTGACCTTGACCTGGGAGTTTGACCTACTTTTAAAAAAAAATAATTTTGACCATAACTTTTGAACAATAAGGGCTAGGGCTTCCATGCTTCACATATGTATTCTTTGTGGCCAGACCGTTTATTGAAAACCAAAAACATTGACCTTTTGACATTGATCTTTGAGATTTTTGTACTTATATAAAACTGTAACCTTGGCAATAATTGTGAACAGTAAGAACTAGGGCTTCCATACTACACATATGTATTCTTTGTGGCAAAACCTTTTATTGGATACCAATAACAAAGACCTTTTAACCTTAAACTTAGAGATTTCTGGACTTATGTAGAAACATTAACCTTGGCAATAACTTTTTCACTTTCAGGGCTAGGGCTTCCATACTTCACATATGTATTCTTTGTGGCAAGACTTTTATTGGATACCAATAACCCTGACCGTTTGACCTTCATCTTGAAGAGTTCTGTACTTATGAAAAAAATTTAACCTGGCCATAACTTTGGAACAGATGGTGATAGGGTTTTCATATTTCACAATTGTATTTCCAGTCAGGAGACCCAACTTTGGGGACCAATGTATGTGGGAAAGTTTAATCTTCACTATGTTGCCATACGGGGGATCAGTGTTTCACAAACACATCTTGTTTATAAGGATACACACCCTCAGCATCACAATACTGCATTCTGGTGATACAAATTGACAATAAACTGTATCATATAAATTCCGTTATATCATCAGAAAATACACATGATCTGAAGTTCCCTGCTTTGTTGTCTTACCTGTTAACCATGTACAACAAGATGTGTTTGTGAAACACTGATGCCCGCATATGACAACATAACCAATATTAAACTTTTCTTAAATGCAAATTTAATGTATTGGTACCAAAAGAATTGTATTACAATAGTGAAATATGAAAGTACATCAAGGTTAAAGTTTTTTTCATAAGTACGGAAATCTCCAAGGTCAAGGGTGAAGGTGTTCGTATCCAATGAAAGGTCTTTCTACAAAAAATACACATTTGAAGTATAAATGTCCTGGTATCTATCGTTCAAAAGATATGGCCAAAGTAAAAATTTGGAATTTTTGTGTAAAAGTGGTCAAACTCAAAGTTCAAATTTGGTGATACCCAAAGAAAAGCTTATATCACAAGGAATAAACATGTGAAATATGAAAATTAGCTCTACTAAATCAAAAGTTTTGGGCAAGGTTCAAGTTTTTGCAGATAAACAGACAAGAGACAGACAGACGGACGGAAAAGACAAAAACTATATAATATATATAAAGTAAAAGTTACTAAAATTTCAAAGTACAGCGATTGATTTCCAGATTGTTGCAAAACCAACAGACCTTTTCACATAAAAATGTAATAAATAAGTTTCAATCTTTCGAGAAATCTTAACGAGGTTTCACAAATATTCGTAGAGGTTTTGCCTGAAAAATTTAACAAATATTAATGAGAGCCTTTATCTTTCACATAGAATAGTAGCTGCAGAACTATAGCTCTCTGCTTGAGAAAATTAAGACAGACAAAGCAGTGATCTACAGAAATTTTGAAGCTTTCTGAGTGTTTGCTGATTGCAATGCTAGCAAAAGAATCACTAGTTATTATAAATAGAAGCTAAAATTTCAAATATTTTGGTCACAGATAGTTTGCTTTATGGTCATTGTGCTTTAAGTTGCCATGGCAACCCAAGTATAATTTGATTATGGAATCTTGTCATCCATACAAATGTTTTGCTACACAATAATATTGATCTGAAGCTATTTATTTTTCATTTATAACGTCTTTTGTGGAAGATCTCATTTCAGCCCTAAAAATTTAGCGAAGAAAATGCCTGAATGTAAAAGTAAATTGTAGATACAAAAGTGGTCGTTAAGTGTTCAGAATTGTACCGATGGGTTGATAAAATACCAAAATAACTTTATCAGACCCATATTAGATTGACATTTATGTTCAATTGCATTTTTAAGAAAAAATATCTATTTGAATCTATCAAAATCTATACAAAAAAGGCCAAAAAATAACTGTTTTTGTGTTGTTGCTAGGGAAAATTTTCTGTTGCCATGGATTTTAATGATTATAAATTATTCTTTCATTTTAAAATCATATGAGAGTTATTTTCTATTGCTTGAAAAATTGTATCTGCCACAAAAAGATAAAAATTTCTAAAATTTTTAACCCAACCCTTTACCATTTTTCACTTTTTAGTTATCAAAACATCTAATTTTGTTGCTAGGCAACGAATAGAATTTTTCAAAAAACCCACGCTTTCAAAGTCAATCTGTAAAAGAGAAAGTTCTCTACTTTTATGTGAAAGTCATGCAAAATCTGTATTAGCTTGGTATTTTTTTTAAAATTGACCTTGAATATTGTCAAAATCAAGGAAAATGCTGAATCAGCAAAAATGCAAAAACATACATATATTCTAATGTCTACCATAGTACTAGCTTCAGACAAAATATCAATGTCTTGTGTGTTTTAAACAAATAAAGTATGTGTCTTTATCATACCAGTAAATGAGAATTATTGTTAAAGTTTTTATATATAATTTCAGGTTGTAAAGATCAGTGATTTTCAGTGCCTTCAAATAGAAAAATTGGCTGGTTGCTAAGGAAATTACTTTGATCAGGTTTCCATAGTAACCATGATCCAAAACATTTTTTATTTTACATACATGGATCATAGGTCAAGAGAAATCTATGTGTGGAAAATCATTGAATTCTGAGATATCTCATCTGGTCCAATTCCCGTTTTTCACACATTTTTTTAATTACCTGCAATTCAAATGTGTGCAAAACGGAACAAAAACCGTCGTAGTTCTCTTTATGTTTTAAAGAATTCTTTTGCACATTGGATTTTACAACATTATAAGCAAAATTTAATATTTTCTTCAATTTCCAACATAAGTTTGATGACTAACTGGCTTATCAGATATTTTAGAAGAGTCTAAATTTAAAAATGCATCAATGGCCAACATTGGATGCCAACCAAACATTAAATAGTGTGAACTAGAAAAACCAGTTTTCTCTTGTTTGGTTGCATTACATGTATATGCATGAACCAACGGTAATATGTAAGATTTCCAATCATCTTTCTTATAATTTTCTAAAGTTCCAAACATTTACAGCAAAGTATCAGTAAAAATATTTGAAAAAATGTTTTTGTATTGAGAATTTAAGTTTCTGAGAAGCAAGTCAAACTCAAAGGTCAAGGTCAAAACTGTTAGTATCTAAATGCAGGTCTTGTCACAAGGAAGACACCTGTAAAGTTTGAAAGCCCTAGTACTTAATGTACTAAAGTTATGACTAAGGTCATTTTTATAGTTGGACAAACTCTAAGGTCAAGGTTATAAATATTTATACAATTTGAAATTTGAAAGGTCTTATCATAACATATACTGATGTGAAGTATGAATACTCGTGTAAAGTATGAAAACACTAGCACCAACTGTTCATAGCCAAAGTTTAAATAAGGAAAAAAAATGTTAAAATTGGTCAAACTCCAAGGTCAAATGATCAAATTAAGTTTTACCCTAAGAAAGGTCTCGTCACACCTGTTAAAATGAAATCAATAACCTCATGTATTTTAAAGTTATTGTGGCATTTGTTGACAAATATACAGACAAACTTACGAGACAAAATATAAACCCCGTTTTTGATTAGTGGGTCATAAAAAAGAAATGCCGATGCATTGAACCAAATTACATGTATCTGTCCCTCCTTATTTAAACATCATGGCAATTGTATCATCCTTTTGTATTTTTACTGTTTCAGAACGATTGCTGAAAATGAGCTGCATGAGATGAGAATGTAAGTTTTTAGGCTTGTATTTAGCGGACTTGCAACTTAACACATTGCGTACCACTCATGTAAGTTGTGGGTAGTGCTTGACTGGCCACTAAAATAGTACATGAAATTGTAAGTTTCGGATTAATTTAGGGAATAAAGTTAATTTTAACTTCTGTTATATCGTAAGTTGAAATATGTGTCATTCCTTATAATTGATTTTCACGGTAGACAATGAGACAATTTGTCTTCGAGAAAAAGGCTTCAAACTGAACATATTTTTAAAGTAAATTCAAGCGGAGTAATACGTTTTTGACGTGACACATTGTGACGTAAGCAAGTTATGTTTAACAGATATACAGAACGGATTAGAATTTTTACCCAATCAAATGACTAGTTACAACTAAAATTACATTACTATTTGATAATTCATTTCCAGTAGTAAATTTATCATTAAAAGAAATAATGATTTCACATTGCGGCGATATACAAATGTGCTTTGCTTTTTAGGAATTTATCTGTTGAAATACAGATCTTTACGTCGTCCCTTTCAAACAATGGTTCAGCATTGATAGACAAATATTAGCTCCTATTATTTTTTATGAGTTTAATTGGGTTTTTTTCCAGACAAAATAAAAAAAGTATTTGCAAATGATTTTATTCACGTTTTAACATTTTAACATTAACATTAGTACTTAATTCTTTCTTTTGCAGTACTGTGACTGAAAACATACCAGAGCAGGAAGAAAGGTACATACTTTTTAACTCTAAATCAAGATCAAATTGTATATGTATTTAAATTTAGTTTTTGCATATAAGTGACCAACATAAGTACATATATTGTATTCCTTGCTTGAACAGCAGGGTGTATAAAGTATTCGGGATGTACGTCTGTCTGTTACGCTCTTGGGTACCCATCTCTTATCCGCAACATTTATGTGTGCAACAAACTATACACTCAAATGTTTAGTGAAAAGACCCTGCATTTTCACATACTTAAGTGCGAAACGCTAGGTCTCAGTTTGCACATTGGATTATTTCATATCATATACATATCCCATATCATCTGATTTTGCTAAGTAAGGCGCAGTGCATTTCTTTTCTTGAAAAATATTGTATTTTGTCCCCTACTACTGAAACTAATTGAACTTCTGTATAGGTTCCATTAAAGTCTGTCAGTCCAAACGTCCGTCTGTCCCACTTGGTTTTCCGAACTTTTTTTCTACACAATTGCGGATATTGAGCTGATCTTTAGTATGTGAGTGTATCTTGATTAGTTACAGATCAGGTTTGAATTTATCCTTGTCTCGCAAATCCTATTGTATGCTTCTAAATTGTTTTGGAGCAATTCTCATTCTGCAATTTTAGCTACGTTAAGACAGAGACAATATTTATTCATGTCTCTGATAACGAGTGTATGGGAGGCATTCTAACTGTGATAAGGGCTTGTCCAGGGACACAGTTAGATTATTCTAACTAATTGACAACCCCCAGATATATACATGTATTGTTGTTTTGACCAAAGCATACATGTATGTCTAATGAAATTCATAGACGTCTCTCTTTGTAAGAAAATACGGCTGAATTCTAAGACATTACATCCATAAACAAATATTTTCAAAATGTTGACATTTTGGGGGTACTTATAAGGGATAATATAAAAGAAGAATCCTATAGAGAAAGGGGGAACCCGGTAGGGACATGTATTGCTTTTGCAAATCTCTCAGAATGCTCTCAGAATCTCTCAGAATTAAGACATCTTCTTATGCTCTAAGCTTTCATGATCTCTAATGAGCTTTGATTTTTTATGTGCCCGGATCGATAGATCCAGGGCGTATATTGTTTTTGTCCCGTCTGTTTGTCTGTCTGTCTGTAGTCAGCTTAGACCTCCGCCAAAACTTAAGAACCATAAGAGATAGCAACTTCATATTGGATATGAATACTCCACTAATAAAGTTCTTTCAAATGACATGAAGGTCAATGACCTTGTAACCTTGACTGTGACCTATATGCTAAAAATAGCGTTTTCCACTGTTTGTCAAAACTTTTGAACCAAAAGAGATTGAGACTTCATATTTAGTATGCATACTTCGCTAATAAAGTTCTTTCAATGACATCAAGGTCAATGACCTTGTAACCTTGGCTGTGACCTATATGCTAAATATAGCTTTTCCACTTTTTGCCATAACTTTTAAACCAAAGGAGATAGGGACTACATATTTGGTATGCATACAGCACTCATTATGTTCTTTCAAACGACACCAAGGTCAGTGACCTTGACTGTGACCTATATGCTAAAAGTAGCTTTTTCGAACTTTGTTGCCGCCGGGCGCATAGTGTTTCACAAACACATTTTGTTTAATCTAGTTTTTGTATTATAGAGTTACTCTTTGCCAGTACACGCAATACTCATGTATTTAGACCGGCGTTATAAAACTTGTAATTAAACATACAGTTTGTTAGAGGTATAAAAGAGAAATGGTACAGTTCAACATTTTGTCTTTCGCCTCTTTGTCAGTTTTCTTTTTAGCTCTACTAGTCAGAGACCAGAAGAGCTTATAGAGAGAGTAAGGTGTCCGTCGTCCTCTGTCTTTTCAAAATGCTACTCATCGTACAGTTTTGATCTGATTTCAATATAACTTGACACACCAGTAGAGATACTCTAAAATACATAATTTAGTGCATCGTTCTGTTTTTGTCAATATATAGATTAGGCTTGAATTTAAAGCATTATTATACAGGATTGGTAAGGCCTCTATGGGATGCCCCTTTCAAAAGATCACAGTCGGTATATAACAGAACCGGTTTATTCCCAAAATTCTGAATTTCTTATTCCCATCTTGCCAAAATTGGAATTTTCACACTTGAGAGGTCACCTGTGTATAGTCTGTTTTATTACCTGTACTTACTACCTGTACTTATTACCTCTGGTGTATAAGTTCAATATCAAAATACATATCATACATGTAAATACTTGATTTATAACTTAATTATTAATTAATCAGGTTCTAAATATTAATAATTTTAAAATACATACCGGTGCATTCATATCAATATAATTTTTGAAAAGAAAACTTAGGATCATACATGTATTTTATGTAAAGAGAATTTAAAAAAAATGATTCTCTTGGGAAATTTACAGAGAGATTTTTTTTTACATTAAACAAGAATTATTGAATGTATTGGATCATTAATTAATTAAATCTTTCCGATAAATAGGTTATACTCAGGATGAAAAGAAAAAGAACTAAGTTTAAGTTACTTCGAGAAATAGTTGTACTAAGTAGGAATTACACTGTACATGTATATCTGTACAAAAAAATTAATTGATGATAAAATATATTTATAAAATCTGATTTATATAATTTACTAGAAATACATAACGTGTCCCTGCTAAACTTATATTTAATTCTTATATTAATAGGTTTTTTTCCCCCTTTTTCTTCCCATGTATAGACATTGACAGTTTTAGCATTTTATGATCGAGAACCTCGTATGTTACGTTAGAACTTGTTTTCGAACCATTTGTATAGTTAATGCACAAAAAATGTTTGAATGATAAAATAGAGTATCTTTTAGAGAATATCTTGCTTTGACATATTTTTCAAACAAAACAGTATTAGTCATAATTATTTCTAAAACTTCTAACACTTTTACATATTAATTCATTAGTCATCCTATTCATGTTTTTCCATTAATGTGATATTTTATATCAATAAATTATTTAATAATTCGCATTTAAGTTTATTAATAAACACATGATTACAGTACATAATATCAAGATTTTAAATACATTCGTAGTACTGTATCTTTCTTTCACATGTATTTTCAAACATTTTTAATGAAATTTAGAAAAAAAATGCATTAATTTATTCAAATAAAAAAAAATCAAATATATTAATTATTTAATATATTATTTTAGTTACCATTCATTGCAATATCAGCATTTAATAAGTAAATTTCAACCTATTCCCTGTGGCTAATCTTAAACAGACTATAGGTAACCTGTAATTAATTTCTTTTGTTCTCTTCTCTCCCTCCCCCTACCTGTACACCATTCCCACCAAGCCAAAACCAGTCACCTGTAAAATTTTCAGTGGGAAGACACAAAGAACCAATCCGCCATTGTTGAGCTAAAACATGTATACAGAGCTATGGACCATCGGGTCATTTTTGGTCCAACAAAATAAGAATATTGGTTCAGTATATGCTGGATCTGCGTTGATACAATCGCTGTTGGTAGTGAATTTGGCCATTTCTGGACGACATTTTAAAATGCAGAAATAAAATTGACAGGTATTGTGCTAACCTTTGCCCAATAAGCTCCACCAGTGTTAGCAAGATGTGTTATAGCAAACATAGTTATGCTACCTGGGATTTTAAACTTTAAGCAATTACACGAAATTTTTAAAACAGGCAATATTTAGCTGGACAAAATACTAGCTTTAAATTGATTTAATAGTAAGATAGATATATAATTTTGAGAACGGTTTCTTGTTAAGTTATTGGATTAAATAAAATATTTTTGGATTTTTGTTTTCCATTAAACCCTGTCGTTCCATCATTCAAAAGTCAGAGATTAAAGCCGAAAGCAGCAAAAAAGATTATAAATGGAAATTAGTTGCCTTCAAATCAAACTTCATCTTTTATTTGCAGGCCAACTATTGAAAACCTTGAAACAGAAGGTGCTCGTGCATCTAATGAACATCAGAACAACCTGTCCAGCTTATATAAAAAATTCAGTACAATAATGGCTGACATTGACATGAGGCATGGTGAAAGCTTAACTCAAATCTGCCCCGACTTTAAATGTCAAGTGCAAAGCAGGATTGAAGATCTTCGTCGGACGGAGTGCGCCATAGTAATTTCAGGTATTTATTTACCCGGTATATGTTAGGGAACTAATAAGTTTTTGCCGTCAATAATTTACCTTATCTGCTATTTTAAGGGGATTTTCCTTATTCACTGTACTTGTGTGTATTTCATGTTAATTATAGTTTCCCTCTGTTTATCAGTCTGTCCCATCTGGTTTTCTGCACTTTCTCTTCTAAATGCTAGCAGATATTGAGCTGAATTACGGTATGTGAGTGTATCTTGATGGGTTACAGATCAAGTTTGAATTTCCTTCCGCTTCACTTATTTTTGACGAAATAATGGCATTTAAATTTTTTCATAGTTTAAAATTACGATTAGGTTCGTTATGCACTAAATTTATGTTCCAAACGACCTTGAATCCTTAGAAGAAATGGGGTACCTGGCCCCGGGATCATGAAGCATCTTAAGCTTAAGTCAAAAAATGCCTTAGATGCTGAATTTTTTTAGATGTCAAGCAGCTCAAAATGAAAATGCCTTCCGATTTTGTATCATCAGTCTGCTGTTGTATGCAAATTATGAGTTTCCTTTAACAAGTTTTAAAGATTTTATAGATAATTGAAATTTTGACTTAAGTCTAAGTCTGTTTCATGATCCCGGGGCCTGGTAGGGAACATGCATTGCTTGTGCAATTCGCTCAGAATAATTGTTTAATTAGTTTTTGTAACTATTTCATGAGTATAAAGGCCTATTAGAGGCAATTTTTTTTTGTAAAGACTAAAAATGTAAAAGAAAAAAATAAGAGAAAAGATATACACTATATTAGCAACAAAAACGCTGCTTCGTAAGTCCAAGATTTTTACAAATAAAATTTCCGAACCTCCGACAACAAGGGTTTCAGAAGGGTCTGAGCTGCATTACGGCTGGTTTTAGTTAACCTACAAGAAACAACTAGACATTTCAATGATCATGGCAGCACAACATACAAGACATTTTTAAATTGATAAAAAGTATACGATACAGTTTGAAGAAAAAGGCGTCATGGTTCAATTGCATGAATTAGGTTTGAAGGGTAAAGTATATGGGAAATTATAGATGACTGTCATTGTCGTCCTGAAAGCTTATAATTAATAGATCTTAATGGTCACAGGTCCCAATGGTAAAATACAAAACAGGCCTCAGGACAAAGGGGAGTACTGACTGTTTTTATATTGTGTTTTTATCAATCATTTATTGATTTCATTAGAGTTTGTAAACAAACATGTCGGTGTATATAATGTAACATCCAAAACCCAGCCATAGCTGACGATATAGCTCGCTTAAGCTTAAGTTGAATGGGTTCCAAAAATGTTAAGCATTGCATATAATTATTCCTGTTTATGGCGCTCTTCATTTTATGGTTAAAAATCACGTAGTGTTGTTTTTAGTAGGGCAAGCCCACAGCACGACAAGTATGGAAATAAGGTTATGAATATATTCACTCGATTGACACCTATAATCATTTAGGAATGGCAAAAAGCATACCTTGTCATACTTAATAATCAACCCTTTAACCCTTGTTAGTCTGTTAGTTCCTAATTGTTAGGCAAATTTTGTTACCTATTGTTTTATGTGGATGTGAAATGTGGAACGATTTAAAACAAGCGGACTTATATCTCCGAAAGTAAATGTCAGCATTTTGTGATAAAAGATACTGTGAAATCATTTATTTTTCGTAGGGATTGAATTTTCGTGGTTTTTAAGGTATGAAGAGTCCCACAAATATCTGTCCATCAATTTCTTTTATACAATACTACTGAACAATTTGTTAACCACAAAATCAATTCCCCATGAACCAATTTATTTTTGTAAAACCACAAAAATTTGACCCCTCGAAATAAGGGTGATTTTACAGTTTACAGGATCTAAAATGTTATATCAGAAATGTTCGAAAGTATGGTTTGGGGTACATTCCATTGTATCAGAAATAGACAAGCGAAAACTATTTTTCTTTGCAATTGGGAAACTGTGTAAATTGGACGGTAACACCCTAGCAAAAAGCATCCTCCTGACAAGGTTAATTGACGTCTTACAAAACAGCAAGAAATATTTTTTTGGTTTTCTGAGGATTGATTGAAATATTAATGAAACTATGTATACTAAATATGGAACATTTCCCGAGAAACGTGGAAAATTACTGTCAAGAAGGCGGTCCATTACTTCCATACTGAAGCATGGAAGCAGATCCAGACTTCGAAATGCTTAGAACCCTTTATAACAGCGCTAAACCTATCAAAATTTGGAAATTAAACTTTTCGTTCCAGGGTCGAAGTTATGGTGTAAGGGAGGGGGCTATGTTGCAACCACTATTGAAATAATAATATCAATAGTGGTTGAGAGTGCATATCAATAGCCAACTTAGGGAGTAACCACTAATGAAATATGACCACTATTGAAATATTTATATCAATAGTGGTTGAGAGTGCATTTCAATAACACAGATAGTAACCAATATTGAAATACGACCACTATTGAAATAAAATATATCAATAGTGTTTGAGAGTGCATTTCAATAACAAAGATAGGTAATAACCACTATTGAAATATGACCACTATTGAAAAAAATTATTTCAATAGTGGATGAGAGTGCATTTCAAAATAATAAACGATAGGTTTCAACCACTATTGAAATACGAGCACTTCAGTAATAATTATTTAATAGTGGGTGAGAGTTCATTTCAATATGATAACCATAGGTTTCAACCACTATAAAAATGCTAATATAAGAGTATTGAAAGAAAAGTTTCCCCACGTCATTAACTTTTGAAATAATTATTTCAATAAATATTGGATTCATTGTTCAATGTACTATTGAAATCAATCATTTAATCCATATTGATATCTTTATTTCAAAAATGAACATTATTTCAATGGTGGTTGCAACCTATGTTTGTTATTGAAATGAACTCTCAACCACTATTAAAATAATTATTTCAATAGTGGTCGTATTTCAATAGTGGTTATTACCTATGTTTATTATTGAAATGCACTCTCAACCACTATTGAAATAATTATTTCAATAGTTTTCGTATTTCAATAGTGGTTATTACCTATGTTCGTTATTGAAATACAATCTCAACCACTATTGAAATAATTATTTCAATAGTGGTCGTATTTCAATAGTGGTTACTTACTATCTGTGTTATTGAAATGCACTCTCAACCACTATTGATATATTTATTTCAATAGTGGTCGTTATTTCAATAGTGGTTACTTACTATGTTTGCTATTGAAATGCAGTCTCAACCACTATTGATACGATTATTTCAATAGTTGTCGTTATTTCAATAGTTGTTGTAACAGGGCTATATTGAAAATATTGATGAAAATACATAAATTCTTTGAAAATCTTTCTCCTTGCACTTTGGTATTGAAAAAACTAAGTACACAGTTTTGATAGCTAAATGTGCTTCTTCTAAAATAGATAATTTTATTACACTTGGGTCACGGCTTCTGGTGTAAGCTGGTATGTTGATTATACAGTGAAAATACATAAATTCTCTGTTCTTGAGTACTAAACAAATTTAGTACATAGTTATGATGACCAAGAATGTCTCTTCAAAAATTGTGAATTTTATGACCCCTGGGTAAAGGGTTCTTGTGTTAAGGTAGGATTCTTCTCTGGTTTCTGACTAGATGAAACATTCAAAGTATATTTGCTTATACATATGTCTTATACATTAAGGTGTAAGGAATTTAAAAGACCATATTTTTCTTTCCTTATTACAATTGTACAACTTCAAAAAGAAATGGTAAACTGCGTTTGAAAACTAGCAGGGACTATATTTTTGGCGGAATGGTGGCGTATGAAAATTTCTTCTTTTCTGCCTCTCAAAATTATAATAGAACAATGAATTTAGTTATAATTTGTACACAATTGAAGACAATGAGAAATTTTCAAATGTAAGTTAAATTAATAATGAGAGACTAAACTTTCAAAATATATCAAATAAATGTGATTTTTCAAACAAACTAGAACTTTATTTTAGCTTTTAAACGCTTCCTATCAAAGTGCAGATTTGAGCTAAAAATCCTTAAAAAGTACCTTTTCTCTCTTAGGAAACGATCAAAAAATTTTTTTTTGTATCATATTGTACATTTATAAGACTACTTCATTATAGTTGAAAATAAGAAAGAGTTAAATATAGGAAGCATATGAAAATAACTAATATATCCTAAAAAATTAAGAAAAACAGAGAAAACTAGAGCCGAGCTCGTTGCAAAACAACGAGTAGGTCTTCCGTCGGAGCTGCGGACAGGGAGAAGAGACCTTGAGTCAAGGTCATGCAACGTTCTAATGTTAAAGCAATCTTTTAAGGGTAGATATCATCACATTATGTTTTACTATATAAAAAATGGATAGTGAAGGAGTTTTTCGACCTTGACCTTGTCAAAATGACCTTGGGTAACACCATGACACATGCTGGTGATGAGAAGATCCCATTTGTGTGCTACTACCGTATTGACACATTCACACATGTTCTTTCAAACAATGCATCCAGCCAGAACATCTGATCTTAAATGACTTTGATTAAAGGCCATGACACACTCGGCATGATTTAAGCTATACCCTTTTTTCGATCGGCCTTGTCAAAGTTCGCATGTTTAAAACCAGATATGAAAGCGCTACCCTTTCTCTATAAAAAGTTAAGGTCAATTTTTTGTTATTTTTAAATTTTGGAAAAGCCGGTTAAACTTCAAGGTCAAAGTTCATTATCTACTAGTACGTAAAGTCATGTGATTTTTGTGTAATATGAAAGTCCTATCTCTTCTAATTCAAAAGTTATGATCAAGGTTAAAGTTGTGAAAAGTAAGCCAAGCTTCAAGGTCACGTTGTCAAAAGTCAGTGTATTTAGAAAAGTGTTGTCTCAGGTAATACACAGGGGTAAAATAAAAGCTTTATCTCTTCTCATTCAAAACGTATGACAATTGTTAATGTTTTTTGAAAAGCAGGTCAAACTTCAAGGTCAAATGGTAAAAAATCACAGAGAATATTGAAAGGCGTTGTAACAGGTAATGCAAGTTTATAAAATGGAAGCTTTCAAAGTTATGGTCAATTTGAAGTAATATTATTTTTGGGGTAGGTCAAGCTCCAAGATCAAGGTCACAGGGTCAAAAATCACAGTATATTTGAAAATCACATGTCACAAATAATGCACATGTGAAATATGAAAGTCCTATAATTATTTCAACTCATTGAGTAATTATTATCAAGTTAAAAGATCTCGTGACAGATGGACAGACTGGCTGTTCATTACCCTAAAAAATAAATACATGAAATTGAAAATGAGAAATTGAGAAATACGAATAATCAAGAAAAATATAGAATATATTAAAATATAAATGAAATATCCTTTATGAGATTTCCTTGAAGACATATTAATACATATTATTCAAGTACATGCATTATATGTAGGTTGGGGATCCGATTCAAGACGCGGACACGTGTCACATAACTGTATCGTTACGAGGTAGGTGGTGTAGTAAAAGGATTAAATTCGCCTGATTCTACCTCTGATTTTTTTTAAGTCTGTCTTTGCGCTGCTATTGATTTGTATTGTTTAAACTGTCTTTTGGGATGAAATATTGTTCATTTTTTGGGTATTTCTGCGTGTGCTCAAAGGCCGTCAGAACTACGTGCATCGTACATGTTTAAATTTAAATGTCCAGCCTTTCACTTTCACATAAATTTAGCTACATTGTCAGGCAAGAGAGCTATAGTGCCATCCATTAAAAAGTGTGTATGTTAATTGTGTGACCCCCCCCCCAAAAAAAAAAAAATGCGCTGAAGCTATATATTTCAATATCCGTGTTTTTCAACTGCAGCAATCTAAAAATATTACTTACCGTATGTCTCTAGCACATTCCTTCAATTTTTTTTTTACAGCAAAACATTCCTTACAACCTTTTTTATTAGTCCTCCTGAGCCTGAATTTGAGATATCGAAAATATCGTATAATTGTTTTTCCATTTTGGGTGGCAAAATAATTCGGCCCAACGAGCTTCTTGCAGAAGTCAAGTACTAGTTATTGATAGAGGTCTCTAGAACATTTTGAAATCCATCTTAAAATAGTGCAGTTGAGGTAAGAATTCTAAGGAATTATTCCAGAACCAAGCGCAATTTTTTGTACGCATTAATATATACTTTTAATATGGGTGGCACTGTAGCTCTCTGGTGATCCATCCCATTTTTTTTTTCAGCTTGCGAGCTACAGATCTGCAGCTACATGTAGCCTTTCACCAAATATATTCTATAAAAATTATGACTCTATCTTGTTTGTAACTTTAAATCGCTAGAAATATATTGTAAAAATCCAGAATGAAAATAATGAATGTTAGAAATGATTTTATTAATTGTTGGAAATGCAATGCAAAATTCCGGAAATCAAATGCAACGGAAACTGGTACCTCCCCTTACCCAAAGAAACTAGTATACATGTAGTACATGTACGCACTTCGATTCTCGATTGTACTCTCTAATCGGCACACAGAAATTAAAAAGTTTATTAAAAGGAAAGTTTAGTGATGCATACTAATCTTTGCCAACCTTGTTTTTTTCATTTATTTGAAGACCTGCATGTAGCATCGTTTTTGAAAGGGGAGGGTCAACAAGAAAAAAAAATTATACTAACCTGTAAAAAGATGACAAGCCAAAAATAAAAAAAAAAGGAAATTGCCCAAACTCGAAAAGCCTATTTCGTTGTGTGTGTGTGTGTGTGTGTTGTGTGGGTGGGGGGGGGGGGGGGGGGGCGGGTAGTGGCCAAGTATTTTCACTTCCAATTTTCTTTGCATACACTACTACATTTCCTTGATATCAATATACTGTGGTAAGAGTTGTGGGGGACAACCAACTTTTCAATGGACATCAATAGTAAAAGTAATGTTGAGGATAAAAGTGGGGGCATGCCCCCTGGCTCCCCCTCTGTTGCTAAGTGCCTGAATTGGCATTCTCCAATCTGAAGGAAATCATTGTATCAATTCAGGGAAGGGGGAGGGTTCCGTGTCGTGATGAGAGGAAAAATAATCGATCTCTTTTACATGTTTTAGTCCAATTTTCACGAAAGAATGGCTTGAACATTTGTATGCAACTACACAGCTTTCTCAGAAGCAATTTTGCGTTTTGTTACAGAAAAATTCCTAATTATTCATTTTTTTCCTCTCGCATTCTGAAAACTCGGAATGTATATTTTTGGGCGCTCTTCCGTGTAAAACAGCTTGCTACAATCACGCACCCGTAAAATCGTGTCATTGTGGTAAAATCGTGTCATTGTGATATTCTTTTTATTCGAGAAAATAAAAGAAATATATAAGCATATCATTCGGTGAAATACAATTATGAGCCTTGTAGCAAATAATGCAAAACTCAAAGTTGCTTAATTTAATTTTCGATTTTCATGAGAATTGGATACGTCACTTCCACTTACAATTTACTGTGTGCATTTGTCATGTTTATTTGTATTTGCTAATTTAAACAACATTGCAATTTTTTCTGATATAAAGGAATTAGAATAACTTGATATAGGCTCGTATACATGTAACGATTGCAATAACTTCAAAGTGCAGAGGGAAACGGGGCCTAGAAAAATTTTCGAACTACATGTGTATATACCTTTCCAATAATAGAATCATCCGTGTCATAGAAACAAGAGTGGCCGAGAAAATCGCCAAATCGCAGCATCGTTTATTTATTCCTCAAAGAATAGAATCCGATATTTAACATTTTAATTCTTTGAATACACATGTTTAAGAAAATCTTTATGTTTGGGTCTAGAATTATTCTTACGATTTACGCAAATAACATATTTTCTTGATTTTAATCTGAGTAAACCGATGACCTAGCATCGTTTAGAGAACTCTAGGACTTAAGTAACAAGAATCGATATGGGTTACCCCATATCCAAAGATATTTGACTTTTAGATTTAATATGTTTAAGAGTGTTTAATGACTTTTATGAAAATAAAACTGCACTGTCTAGTTACAGAACTTGTGTAAATTTCGTGAGTCCGGTCACCCAGTCTCCAGCATTACGGTCACCCAGTCTCATAACAAACAGTACACATACCTGTGTCCGCAAGACCACTTAGCCTTGGATGGTCTGCACACGTGCGATGGAGTTGTCAAACGGACTCTCGCGAACAGAGAAGTTACGATGGCAGACAAAACTTTTTTTTCATAATTAGATCACATGAATACAAAATTTAATTCAGCTGATTAATAAAAATTAAACGATTGTCAGTTTTTTAAAAAATCAAAGAGCGGTAATATTGACCTCCGAAATAGGAATGTATATAGGTCAATGCGCGCTCGATAAACGGGTTACACATGTTACATAAACACTGTAAACACAAAGTCAGGGTCCGAGGAAAATTCACGATGCATAAATTTAAATTTAATGACAGTGAACTATTTTAAGCTTGAATTTTTTTTTCATAAATAATTCCATATTGAATATTAATCGAAGGAAAAGATGATAGGTATTTTTCCTCTCTCCCGTCTTGTTGTTTAAGCTAAATACAAGGAGAAATTAAAGTTTTCTCTGAATAATCTGTATGACATCCAGCTAGAGAATACGTTAAAACTTATATCAACAAAGTTTAACATTCAGTTTAGTTAGGTATATTATTTTAATCCAGTTTATATCAGTTATGCGTGTTATACGCGTACGCATAAAGAATTCTTCACTTGCCGTATAAAATCAGTTACCTGTACATGGATTATGAAGTTCGCTGCTCATATGATAACACCTGACGAACAAAATAACGTTTTCATGAGATCAATAAGATGTTAAAGAACCCATTTCAAATCGATAACCATATCGAAATATTTACCGTTTTTGAGTTATAAAGAAAAAACTTTCAAGCGCCCTAGACCCCTAATTTGAGGGGCCAGCCCCTTTTTTAATGATGCCAAATGATAGATCTTAAAATTATGCACAATATTTGTTCATCATGTCTTAACAAATTATTTTTAGTTTAAAAGATACATCAGGAAATATATGTAAATTTTTGCGATTTTAGGCATTCTCATTTTTGACCCCTATCTATCACCGTTTTGAGAGCAGAAATCGAAAAAGAAAAACCGATGTGCACAATTTCAATTCTTCTAGTATTTAAATGCAGTCGAATTTCTGCTCCAGCTTTTGTCGTTTCTGAGCCTTTGTCTGGAAATGAACAGTACCAAATTTTCAGTTAAAGGGAAATAACTCGAAAGCGGAAGGAAATTTTTGAAATTTATGAAAAATTTTTAATAGAGTTTAGCAACGTTCAAAAACGCTGAAAATTTGAGCGAAATCCGTTCAGAAATAAGCGAGTTATGAGGTCTCAAAGTTGGCGTCTAGGAAAAAAAAAAGAATAATAGGGAATAATCTTAACCATCAGAATCAGTAGAAGGTCTTCCGCCTGAGCGGAAGACCTTAATTAGGATTAGCCAATATCCAGCTAAGTTAAATTATTAATGTAAATTTGGTAATATCTTGCTATAGACCCCATATAGTTATATGTTTTTATGCAAAAAGAAAAATCATTTAACTTTTGAAATGAAGAAGGTATCACATTGGCAACAGTTAGTTTTTATTAAAGAATGTCAAGGAAAAAATAATGACCTTGACCTGACCTTGCCTCCAATATTAAACGGTCAAATGATACTATCACTTACTGATATTGTCTTCTTGAAAATTTTGTTAATTTTTGAAATATTAGAAAATACTAAAACAATCCTACCTTAAGGCGGGGGCTCTATTAATTAGGAAATGAAAATGTAATTATTAAGGTCTTCAACTCTTCACGAAAGACTTCAAAGGTGATCTACGGTTTTCTTCTTCTTTATCTCGCCCATCTTATTTTGTGCACGCGATTTCTCGCAAAAGATGATTGGATGGATTTTCAGAAAAATTGCAGGACCAATGTGTTATTATCTGAAATCATTTTATCTGAGTTTTTTTGAAAATTACATTTCTAATTCCAAGTTACTAAAATTATTTTCCTAATTTAAAAATTGCATTTTCTCGTCCGCTGATACTCGAGAAAAATTGGTTAAAGATATCGATGTAAACTTTCAGAGATTATGTGATAGGGATCTGTCCAGAACCTTTCGTTCGTTGTCACTTCTTCCGGTCGTTCCCGGATACAATTTAAAAAGGAAAATTTCTAACTTTTTGTCTTTCAATATTTTTCAATTATTTTAGTATGGTTTATAAAAACCCCTTTTAAAAGGCTTAATGTATATATTTTTTGAAAATATATAAAACCAAACATTAGAAATTTACATTTAAAAATCTAAAGCTGGTCAAAAATGGCAGCACCCACAAACTCCGACACAAAGGGAGAGGAGTTTATGGAAGGCAGCTGAGCGTTTGATTAAACAAAACTAATACTTATAAGGATTAATGAAATGTGAAGGATTAGATTGATTGGCACTCGTAGTTACGTGTTGAAATTCGCAAACTAAAGTTTTAATAAGGTTTCCCCAAACGTATGCTAGTATTGGTTTTGTCTGATTCTCAAAGAAGAAAAAAGAATAGAATGTGTTAAAAATACTTTCTAAACCGCGAAATGTAAGCTGAAGAAACGTTCTTTTTCAATTTCATTGAAGCTTTCCCAGCTACTTAAGGACGTTGGATCCTGAGTTTTTGAGTGGATTTTTGGGCATGTCCATTATTCATAAAATTCTGCATCATTTTAAAGTTCTAACATTAAATCTGAATTCTACAATGCAAATTCAACTATATTCAATGAAAAAACCGCGCTTAAATTTCAGTTTAGAAGAATAAGCTAGGGGCTATATTTTGTGGCGGAAGGTTTTAGACGAAAATGATCAGTTTTTCCCCTTTTGAACTATAACAGTACTTTTAATTTTTGATTCCTATTGTTCCATGCTGGTTGCACTCAAAGCTGTTTTTTGCAGTGAAATGTGTTATGCTGGTTTTGAAATATCTATCATATTATTTTTTATGAATTCTTTCAACAAAATATCAATCCGGGAAAAACACATTTTTTTAGTGCAGAAAGGTCAAATTATTGATTATGCGAAGCAATTTAAAAAATTTTCTTAGTCACAATTTTAAAGTGTCTTTTTTTTTAAAACAAACTAAGGGTTCATTTCTTTCATGTTTAATTGGATAAAAATATTGGAGGGAAAAACAAAAATTTAATTTTTAATTAAGACACAAATTTCATTGCAAAAGGTCATATTAAATGTACTATAGCGCCAAAAAAAGGATTGACCCCCATTTTTTGATTTGGATTTTAATTAAGCTATGTATGTAGAAACTAAAAATATCCTGGCAAAAAAAGTTTTAAAACTTTAAATATCAGGATCGAACTCTTAAGGGGGATGTCCGGCCACATATAGTGCAGTGAGAACAAAATGTAAACATTTCTTCAAATGGCTAAACTACATTAATTTTTATCAAATTTCAAGTCCTTATGATAAAATAAAAAAATATGCATTACTGAATGCATGTTGTGTATATATAATCTATACTTTTGCAGAAAAATGCTTTTGATATGCTCCTTAGAACTGCGCAACTACAGAATTCAGCAGAGCCTTAACAAATCCAAAAAAATATGCAAACTGTGAGTTAATATTCTCTCTACAACCATTT
>NW_026925505.1:0-26571 GCF_032062105.1 Saccostrea cuccullata | reverse complement strand
CCTAGGTAGTGTCTAGAATGAACTTGAAGAGTGTTTAAAACCTACTGCATTTACCGGTAGTTTCACTCCAAAGAAAGGTCCTTTTCGCAAGACAGGCCAGAATATCACGTATGGCACGGACAGTCAACAACAGGCAAGTGGTAGTGGTCACAATAGGGAACAGTCTAGAGGGAGTTCTGGTTTTTAAGTCCGGTAAACCCTATATGAATAAAGGAAAGAATCAATTCAGGAATTAATTCAAAATTTCATATAAGCATTTAAACGTTTCTAAAAACTAATAATGACATTCACAAGGGATTTAATATCGCGGAAAAATGATAAATTGCGAACATTGCAAAATTAAAACCATCGTGATTATTTGTTAATCTATAGTATTTATTAATTAGTTATCTCTGATAAGATAAATTAATAAAATGTATGATATTTTGTACTATTCAAATGAATTCTAAATATAGATTATGTGTAGATTATGCTTAAAGGAATTCCCCATTTTCAAAAGGTGAGTTATTTCCCCTAAGGGAACTCTTTTACTGTGTTTAATACGCATCGCTAAAAAAAAATATTCCCGGAGTTCTTGATGTAAATATGTTCATGGTGTAATGACTCTGTCATATGGAAAAATGTTATTGTGTTTGTGAATAAAAAGAAATCTTAACTGATTCGTTTTTTTTTTTTTAAATTGACCACTCATAGTCTCTTTCTGGATTTGTATTAATCTGTATAGTAGTATAATAAGGCGCTGTGTACCCCCCCCCCCCCCCCCAAAAAAAAAAAAAAAGAAAAGAAACAAATTACTGATAAAATGCTGATACATATTCGAATAGACCTTTTAAAAAAAAGCTAATTTTGGTAGTGGATGTTCTGCATACGGATCATCATTTTTTAAAAAAGGGGGAACAAATTTTTAGTTATAAATTTTTTACAATTAATGTAGCCTGCTGCAGCCATATTTTCTTTAAATTTCTGGAATTTTTTTGAGACTGATGACATGTCCTTCTACAGTTTTACCCCTGATATTGCTGCATATACAGCAGTAGTTCGTCTTCCGCGACCGATACCAACAAACTGCGTTAATTTTTGCTCGATTGTATGTCATAACATAGACCTTTTACTTATTAGAACACATTTGGTGACAGTTAAAGGCCTATTGCATTTGAATTAAGCGTGTTTCTAGAATTTTTTATTTGTAAAATAATTGATTCAGTGTATAATATTAAAACTTTGAATGAAATTCTAAATGAATAATTTAATCTCATCAGTCTGACTAAAGCCAGCCCCTACTATTATGTTTATTCACCAATCAAGGGCCCACAGGGGGCATGAACAATTATTACAAAATGATAACATTGATTACAATTCTATATTAAGGATAATGTAACATGACTTGTGATTAAGTTTGACATTAGAAGTGCATCACCACACTGGATCAAAAGCATAGAAACCATAGAATGAAAAAAGAAAACACAATTAAATAAAAATGATAATATAAGGAAAATTAAAAAAAAAAAAAAAAAAAACATATCACTTCGTTACCTACTAAGAAGTGATATAGTAGGGGCTGGCTTTAGTCAGACTGTTAATCTCATGTGCTCATGTAACGAAGAAAGACTAATTAAAATAGCATCGACCTGAATTCGTGTTACATATGTCGTATAAAGTCTGATCTGCATTTAATCAAAGTTTTAATGTAGGATCTAAGCATATGTACATGTATATTCCCGAGTAAAATACACAGTTTGTTTTAGATTGATCAGAAATTGAAGCAGAAACACGAAATTGATACAATAATTTCCAGGATTTCTCGTTAATTAACAAAAAAATTTTTTTTAAGTGTTTTTTTTTTTTTAATCCTTTCAGTGTAAGTACACGTTTTTTTTTTTATAAGTTATTCTTTTTTGCAAAGTGTGTAAAAACAATATCAGAGAGAGAGAGAGAGAGAGAGACTCTTAACCCCGTGTAACAGACATACCCCGTAATTTTATTGAATTCACAATTAATAATTCTAATGATTTTTAATTTTCACAACTATGGTTCATATTCAACTGTTCAACCCATTTACATATTCGTTCATATTCGTTATCTGTACCTGTACGCACGGGGGGGGGGGGGGGGGGGCAAGGGCCTTAGCCCCCCCCCCCCCCTTTTTTCCCAATATTACTTTTTCTATTGAAAATGTTCATTGATAGACAGGTTGCCACCCCCCCCCCCCCCCCCCTTCCCCACACACACACACAGTTTTATACGGTAAAATTATACAAGGGAAATGTAATTGTATAAAGGGAAATGGTACTAAAATAAGTAACTTTTTCAACTTTTGGCAAGGTTTTTTTTTTGCTTGTCAACTTTTCCAGGAAGAAAAAAATATTTCTTTGCCCCCCCCCCACTTTTAAAGACGATGCTACGTGCCTGGCTAATTCGTACATTATAGCTTTCTAGAAGGGGGGGGTTAACAGACCCTTTATAAATTAATTTATTATCTTAAAAAAATGCAAAACCCTTTCCTTCTTTTTAAAAATTTTTTAAAAACAGCGTGTAAGTTGTTCATTATGTTGTGGGATAATCGCAACGCGTAGTCCGCGGAAGTTAGGCTAGTATAGAAGAGTTCCGATTTTGAGGGGGGATAACTCACTTTTGAAAATGGGGAATAAGGTTGAACTCTTGTGGAAGTGTTTTGGAGTTTATTTGCAAAATTAATTTGTAAGTATAGTACTTAGAGGCTTCAAATAGAGGTGATAGGTTTTACAATTTATCAGAAGAGCAGTTCAAGGCCCTTGGGCCCCTTTTTTTGGAAATGAGAAATTTTTTTTTTAACTGCATGGTTGTATTTCTCTTCTTCCAGTTGCTAAGTTTAAGCTAGATGTCACAGAACAAGAAGCCTATGCAAAGCTCAGGGAGGAGTTCATTAAAAATAAGCATGTCACGGATTTAAGAGTTGTTGATTTACTGGTTGTAAAGGTAAGATAAATAAGTGTGTTTTCTTTGTCTTTAAAGACAAACCAAACTCACAATGTATATAGCTAGACTAGCAGAAAGTTCAAATGATACCCTCTATCACATTTTGTCCATCTGTCCATCCATCTGTAAACATATTACATGTACTATCTGACTTCTTCAAACCACCAATTTCAAAAACTAGCCACAAATTTTCAAACACAGAAAAAATGTTAATGAGTAAGAGGATGATGATAAATAACTAATAAAGAGGAAATTAAAATAACTGACAGCAATAGTCATACATTTACAATGAACCACAAATGCCAATTTGTAACCACGCATTTTTTTTTTTTTTCAAATATTCAGTGCATTTAAAGCAATATGAGCTGTATTTTTGAGAATTTTATTTTGCGGTAAAAAGTGTTATTATGATTAATCTGTAGTAATCTAAACCCTTATGATCAATAAAACCAAAAAAAGTTTAAAAATGGTTCAGAAGAAATATGTCTGTACAACCGAATATAGTATTATATAAGAAATCATTATTGTACAGGACGACAATAATTCAATTTTGCTTCAATCAACGTGTATAAAAAGTTCTTTCATAGCAAATATGAACAACAGAAGTTTTTAATTGTTCTATTTTCCTGTCATTGAAATAGTCAATTACAAATTTGCAACATTTTTTTCCGATGTCAAACATGCAGCTCTTATTGCTTTAATAGAAATATATATTTAATACAAAATCTAATCTTACATAACTAAAACCGATAGGTAAGGACATCAACTTTTATAAATATTTTATTTAAAATGTAACTGAATCATTTTTTAGCAATATCTAAATAAAATGAAAAACTATAGGTTGATTTGTAAGAAATATTTTGCATATAAGTTTGACTTAGCTAAGACCTAGCTTAGTTCGTTTTATGTTACGGTTTAAGATATACATGTACTTAAGTTGTACTTCTACAGGTCCAAGAATTGTGCCTAAAACATACTTATGACCCTACGTAAGTCAAAATCTTAACAAACTTATATGGTATGAACCCCTGGTATATTATTACTACAGGTACTGTAAGTCTACCTGGTTTGTTCCCGTTTTGCACACATTTAATTACAGATAATTAAAAAATGTGTGAAAAACGGGAATTTGACCAGGTGAGATAATTACTTAATTGCTATAGTCTATACTATACTTGGCTTAGCAAGTATGTGAAAGATGAACTTATAGTGAAAAAATAAGAGAACAAATACAAAGTTAATGTATTTGATCCGATGATCTTATTATAACATCTTTTCAAATTAATTTTTATTCACTATTTTCTTTATTATATGTTATATCTTTAATTCATTTAGAATTATATCAAGATTTAAAAGTACATATTCTTTTTTAGAAATTGGACTTAATAATAAATAATATGAAACAAATATTAATTATTTATTCAATAAAACTAAATATTTTCCCATAAATATATATATAATTTCAATAAAATGCTTATAAAATTGTATTAAACCTCTTAAGAATACATTAAGCTAAATCAGGTATTCACAGGTAAATCCAGGTAAATCCAAAACAGAAATCAGACTATAATTGCTATCAAAACACAGTTGTTCTATACTAATTACCAAATGTGTGCAAAACGGGAACACACCGTCTACCTCTACCCATTAAAGGCCCCTTAATTGAGTGTGATAATTACTTGTTGGTTTTGTCCAGTAGCCATTCAGGGAATATACAAATTAAACAATTATGAGAACTTTACTTTTTGCACAAACTCAAGCCCATGCCACAGGTTGTAGAGCTGAAACGGATGTTCGGACATTTGCGAATGAATAGTTTTTCGAGAATATTTGATATTCGAATGGAAAATTTTTATTTGAATATTCGGTCACATGTTCAATACCTGTATTTCATGCAATAAATTGTGTATCCAGAGTTTTTGATCATGGTAGGAAAAGAGGCATTTCTCTCCAAATGAAAGCAAATGCATGCATAAGGCAGATTGTAAATTTGTCCACATGGTACTACTGGCCTTATAAAGACGCAACGTCAAATTTATTTAATCATATTCATGGCAAACATTCATCAGCCTCATTTATCTCAGATATAGGCCTATCAATATGACATTGAGCGCAATGATTTTCACTCTCGAAAGTAAAAAAAAAAATTTATATTGTGCAGAGAAAAATACTCCGGATGAGCAAATAGCATCGATTGTTCAGATTTATAAATATAATTGCAGAAATTATTTTTGAACAGTATACATTATATCATACTTTTCTGAGAATGTTATATTTTAAATTTAAATATAGTAAGTTTAAATAAATTTACAGGAAACGTCTGGAAATGGACCGTTTTTTTTTTTTTAATTCTTTTTTCTAATTTAGTTTTTTGTTGTTGAAAATAAACGCGAGTCTTAATGTACATTGTACATGTCAGAGGACTTTGAACTGACATTCATTTCTTCCACCTTCTTAAATACATAAATATATAGTAATAAACAAAGGATTTGCAAGTATCTGAAAAGGCATTTTAACTCCTTTATTTAATTTCGAATACAAATCGAATAACAGTCACGAATATTCGAATATTGATTTATGGTATTCGTTTCAGCTCTAGTTATAATGTGCAGAAATGCCTTTTACAAAATTGTGAATTTTATGGCCCCAGATCAGGGGTTCTGGTGTTAGGGCAGGGCTTATTGATTATATAGTAAAAATATTTTTAGGTCTTCTGAGTAAACTCAGGTGACCTATTGCTATCTGTTTTCGCCCGTTCTTGGTTGTCGTGCTTTAACATTTGAACATTTTTAGCTTCTTCTCTGAAACCACTTTCCAAATTTCAGCCAAATTTCATTGCATCTATGGGTAAGGGAAACAAAAATTGTGAATTTCATATCCTCCCCCCTGAGGCCGGGGGGGGGGGGGGCAAAACCACTAAAATTAATGAAATTTTTAAAAATCTTCTTCTTTACTCTCTTGGACATCAAGCAGTCAAACAGTTAGCATGATTGAAATCAGTATTGAGTCCTCTACCAAAATTGTGAAATTCATGGCCCCGGGTAGGGTTTCTGAGCTAGGGCGGGGCTAAACAGGTTATATAGTGAAAATGCATTATTTCTTTGTTTTTTTTTCTGCTCCTGGGCTTTAAAAAGGGTCAGGGGTTCTGTTGCTAGGGTGGGGCTATATAGATTATATAGTGAAAATGCATAATTTCTTTAAAACCTCTTTTCTGTTTGTGGGCATTAAATAAACTAACCAAGTGCATAGTTATATTGAATAAGACTGCCTCTTCTCAAATTGTGAATTTAATGGCTCCAGGGTCAGGGGTTCTAGTGGTAGGGTGGGGCTATATAGATTATATAGTGAAAATACATTAACTCTTTGAAAATCTTCTCCTCTGCTCCTGAGTATGAAACAAACTAACCAAGTACATAGTTATGTTGAATAAGACTACCACTTCCAAAATTTTGAATTTATCCCCCTGGGTTGGGGGTTTTTTTGGGCGGAACTTTTATTGATTATGTAGTGAAAATCCCTAAAATTCTTTAAAACTCTTTTTTATGCACCTGGGTATTTAACTAAGAACTATGTACATAGTTATGCAGAGGAAGGATGTCTCTTTGAGATTTTTGAATTTCAGGGTCCCTGGGTTAGGGCTTCCTGTGTTAAGGCGGGGCTCTTATGTTTATATAGTAAAAATGCATGAATTTTTGAAAAACTTTTCCTTTGTTGTTGGGTATATATTGCCAATGATCTTAGTATATATTTATGACAAAAAAACCTGCTTCTTTAAACAGTTTATTACCTGGCCCCTGGGACAGAATTTGGGAGGGGGGTAACATAGTCTGAAATAATTTAATGCTTTGAAATCTGCACTTTGGTATTAATCAACAGCATGATGAAATAAATTTTTTTTAAAAATCCAAAATTTTAAAAGATGTGGCCCCCGGGTCAGTGGTTCCTGTGGGATGGGGGGTAAATGTGGACCCACCCTAACACAAGAAGCCCTGACCCAGGGCCCTGAAATTCATTAAAAGTGGAAATCATTTTCTCTTTGTTACCCTATCACCTTGGGATTAAGAACCAAAATAAGCACACTGAGTGTATAATTATGATAAGCAATGGCGCTTCTTTCCAAATTTTGAATTTCATGGCCTCTGGTTATAAAGCACAAACCAAATTCAGTTGTTGGAGAGTTGTTGCATGATACTCAGGTGACCTATAAGGCCTATTGGCCTCTTGTTTTTTAAAATCTTCTTCTCTGCTCCAGTTAGTTATTAAACAAACTAAGTATATAGTTATGATGAGCAAGAATGCCTCTTTAAAAGTTGTGAATTTTATGGCCCCAGGGTCAGGGATTCTGGTGTTGGGGCGGGGGTCTATCAAACATATAGATAAAAGGCAGAAATTCTTCGAAAAACTTCTTGTCTGCACCTGGGTATTAAACAAACTAGCTAAGAAAAGTTATGCTGAGCAAGAAAGCCTCTTCCAAGATTGTGAATTTTATTGCCCCAGGGTCAGGGTTTTTTTTCTGGTGTTGGGGTGGGCTCTATTGATTATATAGTGAAAATACATTTATATTTCTTTAAAAAACTTCTCTGCTCCTTTGAATTAAAAAAACTAACTAAGAACATAGTTATAATGTGCAAAAATCCTCTTTCCCAAAAATTTTGAATTTTATGGCCCCAGGGTCAGGGGTTCTGGTGTTGAGCAGGGCTCTATGGAACATATAAAGAAAATGCACTATTTCTTTAAAAATCTTCTTCTCTGCTCCTGGGTATTAAATAAATAACAAGTACATAGTTATAATGTGCAGGAATGCCTTTTACAAAATTGTGAATTTTATGGCCCCAGGGTCAGGGGTTCTGGTGTTAGGGCATGGCTGTATTGATTATATAGTGAAAATGCATTATTTCTTTAAAAGTCTTCTCTGCTTTGGAAACAGAATTCCCATATTGCTATGATGAGCAAGGGCCATTTTTCCTCGTGATTTTCAAGGCCCCTGGGTCAGGGGTACAATGGAGGGGGGATGGCTCTACTTATATACTGGAAATGAATGAATTTATATTTACTTCGTGGTAGTAATCAAAGATTTTTGATATAAAGCAAGGGTGCCTTTTCCAAAATTGTGTTATGTGTGGACCAAGGGTCAGGGGTTTCTGTGTGGTAGTGGCATTACTTATTATTGCTAAATATTACTGATTAGTCAAAATGTTTTTTTCTTTGTTCCCTTCTCTGTCTATGGGTGTTTTAAAATTATTAAGTAACCAAAGTAAGCATGCTAAGTGTATAGTTATAATAAGCAATGGTGCCTCTTTCAAAATTGTGAATGCCATGACATCATTTTCTTCTTGTTGATTGTAACAGTGCCTTTAAATATTTCATTTGCTTATGATAGATTTGATAATGACCAAGAGGTTTATCAATGTGTAAAACATTTGGGTTATATTTCTAAGCTGGTTCCAGTTGGGCTCAAAGTGGTCATATGATATCCGGAAAATCCATTTGATATTTAGGTGACTCTAAGGCATACAGTCCTTTTTTTATGAAATAAGTCTCTTTACTTCTGAAGAAATTTTACCTTTTTAGCTCACCTGAGCTGAAAGTTCAAGTGAGCTTTTGTGATCACATTTTGTCTGGCGTCCATCTGCCTGTCTATCCATCTGTCAGTAACCTTTTCACATTTTTGACTTCTTCTCCAGAACAACTGGGCCAATTTCAAGCAAACTTGCCACAAAGCATCCTTGGGTAAAGGGAATTCAAGTTTATTTAAATAAAGGGTCATGCCCTTATTCAGGGGGAGATAATTAAATTGTGAAAATTTGGTGGCATGTTTTAAAAATCTTCTTAAGAACCACTGGGAAGGAAAGATGAAACTAATGTGGAAACATCCTCAGGTAGTATAAATTTAAATTTGTTCAGATCATAACCCCCTGGGGTAGGGTTGGGCCACAATGGAAGACCAAAGTTTTACATAGGAAAAATCTTTTAAAAATCTTCTTCTAAAGCAACAAAGGCATGATTGATCATATATTTAAAGAAGCATTCTCGGGTAGTGCACTAGTGCAGATTCAAGTTTGTTCAAATTATGACCCCTGAGGGTAGGATGGGGCTACAATGGATGACCAAAGTTTTACATAGAACTAATTATAAAAAAAAAATCTTTTAAAATCTTCTCAAGAACAACAAAGCCATGACTGATTATTAGCTCTTCTGAGCCAAAGGCTCAAAGAGCTAATGCTATGGCCATTTGTGCGGTGTGCATTAACTTTTTAGCTCACCTGAGCTGAAAGCTCAAGTGAGCTTTTCTGATCAAATTTTGTCCGTCGTCCGTCTGTCTGTCCGTCTGTCTGTAAACTTTTCACATTTTCGACTTCTTCTTAAGAACCGCTGGGCCAATTTCAACCAAACTTGCCACAAAGTATCCTTGGGTGAAGGGGATTCAAGTTTGTTCAAATGAAGGGCCACGCCCTAATTCAAGGGGAGATAATTGGGAATTAATGAAAATTTGGTGACATGTTTTAAAATCTTCTTAAGAACCACTGGGAAGGAAAGATGAAACTAATGTGGAAACATCCTCAGGTAGTATAAATTTAAATTTGTTCAGATCATAACCCCCTGGGGTAGGGTTGGGCCACAATGGAAGACCAAAGTTTTACATAGGAAAAATCTTTTAAAATCTTCTTCTAAAGAACAACAAAGGCATGATTGATAATATATTTAAAGAAGCATTCTCGGGTAGTGCAATAGTGCAGATTCAAGTTTGTGCAAATTATGACCCCTGAGGGTAGGATGGGCTACAATGGATGACCAAAGTTTTACATAGAACTAATTATAAAAAAAAATCTTTTAAAATCTTCTCAAGAACAACAAAGCCATGATTGATTATTAGCTCTTCTGAGCCAAAGGCTCAAAGAGCTAATGCTATGGCCATTTGTGCGGTGTGCATTAACTTTTTAGCTCACCTGAGCTGAAAGCTCAAGTGAGCTTTTCTGATCACATTTTGTCCGGCGTCCGTCTGTCTGTCTGTCCGTCTGTCTGTAAACTTTTCACATTTTCGACTTCTTCTTAAGAACCGCTGGGCCAATTTCAACCAAACTTGCCACAAAGTATCCTTGGGTGAAGGGGATTCAAGTTTGTTCAAATGAAGGGCCACGCCCTAATTCAAGGGGAGATAATTGGGAATTAATGAAAATTTGGTGACATATTTTAAAAATCTTCTTCTTAAGAACCACTGTGCCAGGAAAGATGAAACTTATGGGGAAACATCCTCAGGTAGTGTAGATTCAAGTTTGTTCAAATCATGACCCCCGGGGGTAGGGCTGCCAAAATGGCCGACCAAAGTTTTACATAGAAATATATAGGAAAATTCTTTTAAAATCTTTTTCTCAAGAATGACAATGACATAATTCATCATATTTATATGGAAGCATGCTCAGGTAGTGTAGATTCAAGTTTGTTCAAATCATGACCCCCAGGGGTAGGGCGGGGTCAAAATGGCCGACCAAAGTTTTTATGAAGTCTTTTAGATATGAGTCTGCAAAACTTTGGAATTCTTTACCAGAATCTTTTAAAAATATTACTTCTTTTAACCAGTTTAAATCCAACATAAATAGTTGGTACGGAAATTGCTGTAATTGCTGTGCCTGTCGCTAATTTTATTTTTAGAAACTAGTAGACAGGGTTTAAGTTATTTTAGGTTTGTCAGTTTCAATGTGGTGAATACTATGTCATTGTAAAGCACCACGGAGGAATAGTGATATTTTAGTAGTGTGATATCGATGTAATTTTTAAAAACTGTTTTTAGTCTTTATCATGTTTTATTGTTGTATTTTATGTAACATTATTATGTAGTCGGAAAATAGCTCTTCAGAGCTAATGTTCTTTGTTGATGTACCCGACTTTAAATAAATATTATCTTATCTTATCTTACATAGAAATATATAGGAAAATTCTTTAAAAATCTTCTTCTCAAGAATGACAAAGCCATAATTCATCAGAGACACAGATGGAGATGTTAGGTAGTGTAGATTCAATTTGTTCAAATCATGACCCCCCTGGGGTAGGGCGGGGCCAAAATGGCCGACCAAAGTTTTACATAGAAATATATAGGAAAATTCTTTAAAATCTTCTCAAGAATGACAAAGCCATAATTCATCATATTTATATGGAAGCATGCTCAGGTAGTGTGGATTCAAGTTTGTTCAAATCATGACCCCCGGGGGTAGGGCGGGGCCAAAATGGCCAACCAAAGTTTTACATAGAAATATATAGGAAAATTCTTTAAAAATCTTCTTCTCAAGAATGACAAAGCCATAATTCATCATATTTCATATATATATGGAAGCATGCTCAGGTAGTGTAGATTCAATTTTGTTCAAATCATGACCCCCGGGGGTAGGGCGGGGCCAAAATGGCCGACCAAAGTTTTACATAGAAATATATAGGAAAATTCTTTAAAAATCTTCTTCTCAAGAATGACAAAGCCATAATTCATCATATTTATATGGAAGCATGCTCAGGTAGTGTAGATTCAAGTTTGTTCAAATCATGACCCTCGGGGGTAGGGCGGGGCCAGAATGGCCAACCAAAGTTTTACATTGACATACATAGGAAAATTCTTTAAAAATCTTCTTCTCAAGAATGACAAAGCCATAATTCATCATATTTATATGGAAGCATGCTCAGGTAGTGTAGATTCAAGTTTGTTCAAATCATGACCCCCGGGGGTAGGGCGGGGCCAAAATGGCCGTCCAAAGTTTTTAAAGATATATATAGGAAAATTCTTTAAAAATCATATTCTAAAAAATAGCAAATCCATGATTGATCATCGGACTACTTGATTTAAATTTTACAATAAAAAGCCATTTTCTACTTTTTCCTACCATTAGTGCTCAGGTGAGCGATGTGGCCCATGGGCCTTTTGTTAGAATATGGGCCATAACTCAAGAACCCCTTGGCCAATCAGTGTCAAATTTGTCACAGGGTATCCTTGGCCCAAGGGCTACCCTTTATACTAAAATAAAGATTGGGACTTTTAAACAAGGGGAGATAATCAGGAAAACAAAACCAAAAGTACTGGTTGCTAAAAAATCTTCTTCTGCAGAACCACCAGGCAGATTTTCACCAAACTTACATACAAGGATCAGGATATGTTGAAGATTAAAAATTGTTCAATGCATGACCCTGGGGCAAAGGGCGTGGTCTCAAGGTCACTTCAAAGTTGACCTAAATTTACAAATAATAAAAACGTTTATATTTTGCTTAATATTAGGATTAGGATCATCAAATCTTGTAAGTTGATGCATCTCAGGACTTCACATCATGTTAACTCAAAAGTAGGTCACGGTGACCTACTTTTCAAATTTTGTGGGCATTTGTTTTCAAGTTGATTTGAAGGCATATTTTGGGCACTTTAAGGCCTATGATCATCAAACTTTGTCAGTTGATGCATCTTGGGTCCTTGAACAACGTCAGCTTAAAAGTAGGTTGCCGTGACCTACTTTTTGAACTTTATCACTACTTCTTTTTAAAACATTTAATCCAATTATTTCAGACACTGAGAGGTTTAGAATCATCAAATCTTGTAAAATGATGCATCTTGGGACCTTAAAACATATTTATGGAAAAGTAGGTCACTGTGACCTACTTTTTGAATTTTGCAGGCATTTGTTTTCAAATTGTTTAAAAGGCATATTTTGATTACCTTCAGACCTAGGATCATCAAACTTGGTCAGCAGATGCATCTTGTGACTTTAAAAAATGTCGACCAAAATATAGGTCACGATGACCTAGTTTCAACATTTTATAGCTATATTTTAGTATCTTAGGTATTTATTGGCTTAGAATCATCAAACTTTGTGAGTTGATGCATCTTGGGTTTTCGGAGAGTGACGACCAAAAAGTAGGTCATGGTGACCTACTTTTGACATTTTATGGCTTTATTGAAGTATCTACGGTACTTATTGGCTTAGAATCATCAAACTTTGTATGTTGATGCATCTTGGGTTTTCGGAGAATGATGTCCAAAAAGTAGGTCACTGTGACCTACTTTCGACATTTTATGGCTATATTTTAGTATTTTATTTTAGGTATTTATTGGCTTAGAATCATCAAACTTTGTGAGTTGATGCGTCTTAGGTGTAGGTTTTTGGAGAGTGACGACCAAAAAGCTGGTCACGTGACCACTTTTACATTTTATGGCTTTATTTAAGTATCTACGGTACTTATTGGCTTAGAATCATCAAACTTTGTAAGCTTATGCATCTTAGGTTTTTGGAGAGTGACGACCAAAAAGCTGGTCACCGGTGACCTACTTTTGACATTTTATGGCTTTATTTAAGTATTACTACGGTACTTATTGGCTTAGAATCATCAAACTTTGTAAGCTTATGCATCTTAGGTTTTCTCAAGAATGATGTCCAAAAAAAGAGGTCATGGTGACTTAATTTTTGACATCTTATGGCTTTATTTAAGTATCTTAGGTATTTATTGGCTTAGAATCATCAAACTTTGTGAGTTGATGCGTCTTGGGTTTTCGGAGAGTGATGACCAAAAAGTAGGTCACAGTGACCTACCTTTGATATTTTATGGCTTTATTTTAAGTATCTTAGGTATTTATTGGCTTAGAATCATCAAACTTTGAGTTGATGCGTCTTAGGTTTTTTGGAGAGTGACGACCAAAAAGTAGGTCAAAGTGACCTACTTTTGACATTATATGGCTTTATTTAAGATATTCTTAGATATTTATTGGCATAGAATCATCAAACTTTGTAAGTTGATGCATCTTGGGTTTTCGGAGAATGATGTCCAAAAAATAGGTCACAGTGACCTAATTTTTTACATTTTATGGCTTTATTTAAGTATCTATGGTACTAACTGGTTTAGAATCACTAAACTTTGTTTGTTGATGCATCTTTGGTTTTTAGAGAATGTTGATCAAAAAGTAGGTCATGGTGACCTACTTTTGAATATCTCAAGTACTTTTTGGCTTAGAATCATCAAACTTTGTCAGTTGATGTATCTTGGGTTTTCAAAGAATGTAGACAAAAAGTAGGTCACGGTGACCTACTTTTAAATATCTCAAATACTTATTGGCTTAGAATCTTCAATCTTTGTTTATTAATGCATCTTGAGTCCTCAGAAAACTTCAATCTTAATATAGGTCACTGTGATGTACTTATGGTTTTTTATAGCTTTATTATTAAAAATATTTTCAGTCCTAATTGGCTAAGAATCATCAAACTTTGTCAGTTGATACAACTTGGGTCTTAGGATACTTTAAGTTAGAGGCTTCAAATAGAAGTGATAGATTGTACAATTTATCAGAAGAGCGATTCAAGGCCTGTATTTATACAGAAGCGTCCTCAGGTAGTGTAGGTTCAAGTTTGTTCAAATCATGACCTCTGAGGGTAGGATGGGGACACAATGGACGACCAAAGTTTTACATAGAAATATATAGAAAAATTTTGAAAAATCTCCTTCTCAAGAACAACAAAGCCATGATTGGTCATATTTATAAGGAAACATCCTCAGGTAGTGTAGATTCAATTTGTTGAAATGACTCCGGGGGATAGGGTGGGGAAAAATAAAAGTTAAAACTTTAATGGAAAAAAGCTATAATAAGTCAAAGAAATGTGTAAGCATCCTTTTGTTGATTCAAGTTAATTCAAATCATCCTCCCTTCACATTTAATAGGTTGGGACCACATGCTTTCAAAAATGGATATAGATTTTTGCTTTTATCATTGCCACAGTGCTCAGATGAGCGATGTGGCCCATGGACCTCTTGTATTTTACAGGGTCAACTGGCACTCTTAGATGCTGTGGAGGACTTTAGTCAGAAAACTCACTTGATGAAATACTTCAAAGACACACATAACCCAAGACCCACTGATTTCTTAGGAAAGTTTTATGCAGGACATGATCCTTAAACCATCCAAAATAGGATAATATCTATTTATCGCACACACTCACACACACACCCTTATACTCACAAACACATGTAGACATTGTTAACAGTGTTGTGTTTGTAGATATTCTCTCCATAGTAATAAAGCAAACTTGAAGTTTTTCTTCTTCTTCTTTAGACCACTTTATATAGGTCAAGTGAGATTTCTGATCACTTGTTTTCCATCTGTCGATCTAGCTGTCTGTGTGTCCGTCTGTCTGTAAACTTTTACATTTTCCTGAACCACTGGCCAAATTTTGACCAAAGTTCAGTACATGTACAGAGCTCCAGATAAAGTGTGAATCTGCAGAAATAAGCATTGAATTTTACAAAATACGCATTGGAAATTAAAACTGGGCATACAGTTATGCATTAGCAATAATAGATATTAAGTAATACACCACAAAAGTACTGCATACAATGTGCGTGCGGTGGTTTGTGGAATACAAGTACAACTTAGCTAATGATATGAATTGAGGTTAACTCGGTGTTTGATTTTTCTCAAAACAAAATACTGATTTCAAAGCATTTTAATGACCAGGAATATTCTCACTAGTAATGGCGAGGAGGATTTCCGTGAGAAAGAATCAAAGATTTAGATTAAAATTCACTTCTCATTTTATGTTTAAAATTCTTAATTTATTGACCAAGAGTTGTCTTAAATTCTCTAGAGTTCTCTGTTTAGTAAGCCACTTACACACGGTTTGTACCAGGGATTTATCTAGCTATTTTGTTTTACTACCGTTTTATATGTAAAGGGGAACGAGAGAGCCGCAGGCTCAATCTGAGCGCCGGAGGCGCGAGTATTTAATGGGGTCCGTGGGGCATGCCCCCCCGGAAAATTTTTAAATAAATGGAGCAAAATCCTGCATTCTTAGAGCTTCTGAGGGTCATTTGTAGACCTTTACAAAGACCACAAAAACTTCCCTTTTTAGGCAAAATACTAAATAACACACACACAAAAAATTTAACCAGGTCAGGACTTTATTTAATTTTTTCTCTAAATATCTATCACAAATCAATTCTGTTTTTCATGTTTCACTACTAACATTGTTTTTGTTGTTACTCCATTCTTCCGATTCATAGTGATATAAGCTCCATCTTACTCATCTACACTTTTCTTTTTAACTCTACAATCGCACGCCTATCTTTCGACATCATGGACTTGGCACATGTTTACCGATCAATATCAAATAAAAGCTTGAATAATATATTCTTTCTTTTAAAAGCGTTTGAATGACTAGGATGGTAAATTAGCTGTAAAACTTCAATCGGACAAAAACGGAAAATTTCAGAACGATGTTTTAAAATTCTCCGTTTAATCGGAGAATTTTCTATCTGAAAAAGGGGAATTTTTGCACCTTTTTCAAGAGGGGAAAGGTACTGTTTACCGGTAGTAAAAACAGCCTTGATAAATCCCTGTGTACATACTTTTTTCATGAGTTTATTGCCAATTTCTGATTTCTGTCAACTTACCATATTATTAAAGATTTTTTCTCTCAATTTCTCTTGTTATAATATCATCTTAAATGGAGGATAAGTTTAAAGTGCCAGCGGTAACTTTACCTACTGTATGATCCTCCTTGTCAAAAAAGAATGTTTCTCAGTTGTAGTCAGCCTTGTTGATATTTTCAAAATTTATTTAAATATAAATGCAGAAACTGACCTTTGTACTTTTTTCTTCTTCTAAAACACCTTTATTAACAAAATACTCTGAATTAATTTTACTGGACATCAAAATCTGCATTGATTTGAAATTCAGAGAGTAAATCCACTTTCAAATTAAAAAAAACTATCTGGAGCATCATGGAAAGTGAAGAGTTACTGTGGTTTTATTAATATTTGTTGAGCACCAGTTATCGAGGATTTCATTGTTGAGCAGATCCATGAATTTAAATGTTCATTGAATTGAGAAATATGTTATTCATTTGCATAGGCAAGGCTTTTGTCCATGAAATTACGTATCCTCAAAAATGTCTGTTTTACAAAATCCTTGAAAATTGATGCTAACGAAAACTGATGAAACCTCAATATACTACAAGGCCACAAGTTCTCTTCAAAACAGCATTAAAGACTGGTTTTGCACTATGTTAGGATTACGCCAGGCCTGTCAGCTATCCACCATCCTCTTTAATGTCTTCTTTGAAAGGATTATAGATGTTCATAACGATCACAAAAGTAGTCTCTATAGAGGAAGAACCATTAAAAATCTCTGATTAGCTTATGACAAAGATGGCCGAAGGAAGAAGGATGAGCTTACCTGCTTGATGAATTAACTTGATATACCTAGCAGCCTCTGCATATGGCATGGAAATCAATGGAGAAAAACAAAGTTGATGACCAACAACACCCAAGGCATCACCTCATCATTGGGTTAATTATCAGCAACTATCAAAATAATTATTTGAATCACTTTTGAAATCAGTATTTCAATCACTATTGAAAACTTTATTTCAGTAGTGAACAGTAGTGGTTGCAACCTATGTTTGTTATTGAAATGCACTCAAATAAGTACCCTTATAAGACTCAAGAAAGTCTTTGCCTAATTCCTGCTGGATATAACTTAATCAAATTGAACAACCCCAAAACATTAATACATGCTCCTCTGAAAAATATTTCAATAACCTAAGTTACTGGAATAGTCATTTTTTTATTATTGGACTAATACATCCATTTTCAAAAATAGGATCAAAATATTTGTTGCTAGGACGTGCTAAAGATAAAATATTGTTTATACCCTCAGATTTTATGTATTTCTGGCAGGAAAAAAATGAGAAAAAAAGTCCTGGAGTAACTGAAAAATATCCTAAAGGATCTTAAAAATGGTGAGACTTGCAGGAAATTCTTTTTTCAAATTCCTGGGAAAGATCACTCAATTACATAATAAACCACTTCAAAGTATTATTACATGCTCCTATCGGAAACAAAATTAAAGATAGGAAGAAAATGTTTGTTCATGGGAAATGATATAGAAAGCACTTATATATACTCCTCAAAAAAAAGAAACGCATAGTAGGAACAATGCCCTGAAAAATGTTTGATAGTTTGTCATACCTTTTGTTTTTATATGGATATGATGTATTTGAGTGAAATGCGTGATTTTTTAATGCAGTTGTGAACTTTGCAGCTATTCTACAAGTCTCACAGACAAAAAGACCTGATTTTGCAAAATTTCCCCCAAAATTTTGATCTCAATTTTCATTTGTTGAATTCTGATACAATTCCTTCAGGTACAAAGGGGCTATCAAAAGCGGGGGTTCTCGATGTTTTGAATCTGGTTTTATCTGAAAAATAATGTTTCCTAAAAATGCTGCATCTGAATGTTGCAAAGCACAAAAAGGAAAATGGGCAACTGGAAGCAGGGGTACCGCAATCTACTATTGCAAGAGGTTTAAATGTTATGCACAGCGCCGTATATTATAAAACATAAACCATTAACATCGAACACCCAATGTTCGCAAAAATATTGTAGACTACGTGTGACATCAGCAGCACAGCATCACTTCTGAATGTAATGCAATGACGTCATCTAAAGCATTAGCTATTCCTGAACTGCACAGGTCATCTAACAAGAACATTTTCACACCCCTACTAATGTTATTGTGATTTAAATTCAAGACACGTGGTTTAGGTTAACCTATTCAAAGGTTATAGGGTAGATCCGGTTTTAGAAATAAAATTAGCAGTAAACAGGAAATTGCTATAGTCTGTTTCTTCTGAAAACATGACCTGTGAAAAATGTGTTGCCACACCTTTCTGAAAGACTTTCATGATTTTCAACAGAAACACGGACAAACCTTCGTTTGCCTTATATGGCTATTGCTATTAATGTGCACAGAGGATCTTACCACGACAACTGACCATTTAATTGTTGTTTGAATACGTTTAAGCCAAATACATGTTTACGTGTTACTTCGAACACGTGGTTCAGGTCAATCTATGATCATGTCAATCACCCCTACTAATGTTATTGTGATTTAAATTCAAGACACGAGGATTGGGTTTACCTATTCAAAGGTTATAGGTTAGAACCGGTTTTATAAATAAAGTTAGCAGTAAACAGGAAATTGCTATAGTCTGTTTCTTCTGAAAACATGCCCTATGAAAAATGTGTTTCCACACCTTTCTGAAAGACTTTCATGATTTTCAACAGAAATGTGTGGTTTAAGGAAGGGGGGGGGGGGGTAAATAACAATAGATACATCTTATCAAAGTTTACTGAAAAAATTACAGCTCACTAGCGACACGATACGCTGGTAAAAAAAATGTGAAATATCATCTACACTGGCAAACCTTTGTTTGCCTTATATGGCTATTTCTATTAATGCGCACAGGGGATCTTACCACGAGCAGCTGACCAATTGTTGATTGAATACGTTTACGCCAAATACGTGTTTACATGTTATTATACTTCGAGCACGTGGTTCAGGTCAATCTATGATCATGTCAATAGAGTGCTCAAAAAATGTTCCTATGAACAAAATGCAAACATTAGAAACTATGAAAGATATCACGGGCGTTTTTAATTTGTTATTAACTAGAGAAAAATATGTTTAATAAAATGTATACGTGGTTAGTGTCAAGTTCAGAACGCAAGCACTTCAAGGGTAAGGAAAACGAGCAGCTTCTCGTATGTATTTAAATGGACAAAACATTTTTTTACATAACTATACTCGATCGTGATTACGTGTGTTGGCCAGGGAATCCATATGACAATTTTATTCACCGATAGTACAATAAAGGAATTTATCAAGCGTAAAATTCCTGTAGTATTCTTATAGTAACCCATAATGCAATTCTCATTCATCTGATTTGTCAGTTAAAGTCACATTGCTGCCTCATTTGCTAATCTGACGCCAAAAAAATATAGTCCCGGTTTCCATGCAAAATATATGTCCAAAAATAAATTTTAATTCATGACAGCAGAAAATCATAGAGAATACTTATAATTTAAACTTTAATGAATTCAAAAAGAAGTATTGAAGTACATTTCTACAGAATGACCCCGGTATTATAGGGTGGTGAAAACTAAAACGCAACATAACTTATCTGTTTACTATGTCTCCACGTGCTAGTCACTTCCTAGCCACATTTTTGTGAATAAGGATGATGTGACATAACTGCTATCTGGCCCCTTTTTCCACGACGAATTTTATTTAATCTACAACGATGTTGATAGTTTTCAAACATGAGATAATAAATACGACGCTTTTTGAATAGTTTCAATAGCTCAGACAAATTTTTTTCTATAAGAAATACTGCACATCTTTGATTTTTTAGACCCTATTACAGCTAAATTCGGCCAGGTTTGTGCGAATATTTTCTTTTATGACAAGAGAATGGGCGGGTCTTAGTACAATAGAGGGATACGCGTGTCCGAGAAAACCTTATATGGTTATTTTTATTATTTCGCACTTAGTCATTGTCCAATCCGATGACAGAATACCAAAACATGCTGGATTAGTACGTTTACATTTTATCGCAGACACGTGGTTTAGGTCAATTTACCTGTTATCCTTTTCTACATTTCAAACTTTTATAATGGACATTGGTCAGCCAATGGTGTTTATAATAATACGCATGGATCTTCAGCATTTATGGTTTTTAGGACAAGATATGCACATATGAATCAATGTATTCACCGATACTCGGGAATACGTGTAGACCTAGCGCATTGCTCACCAAACACGTTACAAAACTTTAAACTAATGTATATTATGTATATTCTATCAATTGTTACAAAACTATATTAAATTTTACCGTGGTCGCGGAAATTGTACATATGTAGATCCGTGTCTAATCTGTGACTCTAGTGCATAAAAAAAATATCGGATAGTAGTAAAATTCCAAGCATTACCATAGTATTTTTGTGCTTTGTAACGAATTTTATTAAGCTGATTTGACGCCTGTGCCTCGATTTATGACATTCATTCTTACGTCAGAATATCTAGTTCCGTCGATCTGTTTATAATGGGAAAGGGCAACTAGATTTTACAATTTTTTGAAAAATAGCATGTTTCGCAGTTAGGTACAATTTTCTCCTTTCACATATAGGTAGATTTTAATGGAATACAGTGACCAGCCAAAGGAGAAAATTGTACCTATCTGCGCTGGGGAACATTGAAAGAGTGGGGCGGGGTTACAATGCAATGGGAATTGAATGTAAACATGATACCCCTACCACAATATAAGATCTAAATCTTTCAAATCACGTTTCTATTTTTGTTAAAAATAGTATTCTATAAAGGTACACATATCAGTGATTAGTTACATACAAAAATTTGTGTAAAATTTAGACATTTAATTTTTTGTCAATATGCGAGGGGCCGCAAGTCACCTCATCCTTTACCCTATCCTGCTGAAGGCTCGCTAACTCTCATCAGAGCCACTGTCAGAGCGACTCTGAACTCATCGGGTTTTATAATTTGCAGAACACTAAAAATAAAAGGTTCCGAACACATAAATAGTAGGGGTGTCAATGGAGTGCAAAATAAAAAAATGTTCTTATGAACAAAATGCAAACATTAGATAACTAAATAGTAGGGGTGTCAACGGAGTGCAAAATAAAAAAAATGTTCTTATGAACAAAATGCAAACATTAGATAACTATGAAAAATATTACGGGCTTTTTAAATTTGTTGTTAACTAGAGAAAAATATGTTTAATAAAATGTATACGTAGTTCGTGTCAAGTTTAGACACCAGCACTTCAAGGGTAAGGAAAATGAGCAGCTTTTCGTATGCATTTAAATGGACAAAACAATACTTGTGATCACGTGTGTTGGCCAGGGAATCCACCTGGCAATTGTATTCACCGATAGTACAATAAAGGAATTTATCAAGCGTAAAATTCCTGTAGTATTCGTATAGTAACCCGTAATACAATTCTCATTCATCTGATTTTTCAGTTAAAGTCACACTGGTGCATCATTTGCTAATCTGACGCCAAAAATATAGTCCCGGTTCCCATGCAAAATATTTGTCCATAAAGAAATTTTAATTCATGACAGCAGAAAATTGTATCATAGAGAATACTAAAAAATAATATAAACTTGAATGGATTCAAGAAAGATCGATTGAAGTACATTGAAAATTACATTATAGGGTGGTGAAAACTAAAACGCAACATAACTTCTGTTTACCATGTCTCCACGTGCTAGTCATTTCCTAGCCACATTTCGTGAATAATTTACCCTATCTCGCTGAAGTCTCGCTAGCTCTCGCCAGAGCCACTTTTAGAGCTACTCTGAACTCATCGGGTTTTATAATGTGCAGAACACCGAAAAATAAAAGGTTCCGAACACATTAGTAGGGGTGTTTCAGTTGACTTCGAATTATTGCAAGAGGATTATTCATGCCGTTGTTCTGACCCCACAACACCCCAAATATCGACTTCAAAGATTTCAGATCAATAAGAATATGACCACAGCATCACTGCTGAACATTTTGGTTTAGCTACTAGTCCGGAATGTATATCTAAAAGCCTCTTATAAGTTTAAGAGTGCTAATGCTTTGTAATGAATGTTAGACAGATAACTGCCTCCAGGACGTTAAAAAAGTTGGTGGTGGTAGTGTAATGATATGGAAAACGGTATTATAAGAAAGTAAGATTGATTTGGTTCGAATTCAATGGACTTTGATGGAAAAAAGTAACTTAACCATGTTCTACATACACATGCCCATTCATCCTGTTTGCATCCTAGAGCCGTATTGCAATCTCACAATACACAGTCACATACGGCTCGTTTGACAACTCCAATTCTTGCAAAGCAACAGCAACCTGTTTCTGCCACAGTCATCTAAATCGCTAAATTTAATCCAAATTAAGCAGCATTGGACAAAATGGATTGACATGATTTGCCATAGACAATGGCATCCCCAGACTCTGCAACAGCTGACCAAAGTTCTACATTTGGAGTGGGAGAGTATATTCCTATACTGTTTTTGTTACAAACATTTGCTTCCATTGGATGCAGTTTGTGGCTATCATTTGTGTCTGCGTGGGGCATACCAAATATTGATCTTTAATGGCCTTGAACTGACTATGATTTTACAATAGTTGAGCAATTATGACATTTAGATAGTATTCCTATTGCTTACAACATTTCTGTTTTATCAATGCATCATTTCACTAAATAATCTTTATGTTCAATGTGTCACTAAAATTCTACTATGCGTTTCTTTTTTTGATATATTATTCTATACTTGAATTTTTTCTAGGTATTTCTTGCAGTAAAGAAGTTTTGAAAAAAGCCACGAGGCAAATGAAAAATAGCCTAAATAAACTTCTTTACTGCAAGAAATGCACAAAAAGAATTGGAGTGGGGGTGCGAATAATATATTAGTGCTTTCTATATTATTTCCAAGCAACAAACTTTTATCTCCTATTTTGAAAATTTTTCAGCTAGGAGCTTGTATTGATGTTTTTGGAACGTTTAATATGTAATTGAGTTATATGCACCAAGAATCGATAAAAGAGTTTCATGAGAGTCTGACCGTTTTCAAGATCCATCAGGCTATTTTCCACTTACCTCAGGGCTTTTTTTCAATTTTTTTTACGAAAGAAATGCATAAAACTGAGGGTAGAAACAATATATCATGTACCAGCAACAAATATTTTCCACCTAATTTTCAAAATGACGGCTTGGTCCAATGATAAAAAAAATGAGAATTCTCAAAAATTAGAATTTTGAAATCTTTTTTCAGATACTGAGCATCATGTCGCATAACAAACTTTTTGCTCCTATTTTTGATTTTTGTTCAGATAGGAGCTTGTATTTATGTTTTAGGGTGGTTTAATATGTAATTTGAGTCATATGTACCAGGAATTGGGAAAAGAATTTCCTGAGAATCTCACCCTTTCCAAGATCCCTCAGGCTATTGAAATATATTCAGATAGGAGAATGTATTAATACTTTGGAGTGGTTCATTATCTAATTACTAATCTGCACCGGGGATTGGGAAAATATTTCCCTGCAAGTCTCACCGTTTTTAAGATCCCTCGGCTATTTTTCAGTTACCCCAGGGCTTAAGTTTTCTAGAAATACATAAAATCTTAATGTACAAACAATATATTGACCCTTTATTTATCATGTCCAAGCAACAAATATTTTGTTTCTTTTTTTGAAAATGTCTGTATTGGTCCTATATTAAAAAAAATGACTACTGAAATATTTTTCAGACATGAGAATGTATCAGGAATTAGGAAAGGAATTTCTTGAGAGTCTTACCGTTTTCAAGATCCCTTAGGATATTTTTTCAGTTACCCCAGGGCTTTTTTTTGAATTTTTTTTTTCTGCAAGAAACACATAAAATCTGGGGGTACAAACAATATGTTGGCCCTTTTTATACCATGTCCCAGGAATAATTTCCCTCCTATTTTTGAAAATGACAGCATTAGGTCAATAATAAAAAATGACAATTCCAGTAACTTAGACTTTTGAATATTTTTCAGATAGGAGCATGTATAAATGTTTTTGGGTGGTTGATATGTAATTGTGTTATATCCACCAGGAATAGGGAGAAGAATTTCTAAGAGTCTCACCATTTTTAAAATCTCTCAGGTAATTTTCCATTTGCCCCACAGCTTATTTTTCAAATATAACTCAATTACATTATAAACCACTCTAAAGTATTATTACATGCTCCCATCTGAATATATTTCAATATACTAATTTTTTTATTGTCATTTTTATTATTAGACTTATACAGTCATTTTCAAAAATAAGAGAAAATATTTGTTGGTGGAACATGATTAGGAGAGGACTTTAATATTATTTGTACCCTCAGATTTTGTGTATTTCTTGCAGTAAAAAAAAATTGAGAAAAAAATTCATGATATGCAATTTTGAAATACTTTTGTAATATAAAGTTCCTTTCTGTCATTGATTTTGAAGAAAAAGGATCATTCATACATCTAAGTTTAGAAATTAGAATATCTAGACTATACTGAAAAAATGACTGATAATTTTGTGTACAAACTTCATGATGAAAATTATGATTGAATGAATGAATCAAAAATGTTTGAGAACATAATGAACAATTAATACTTATGTTTTATTTAAAAGTTAAGTTATTTCAATAAGGCTTGCAATGTGGTTTAAGTACCGTAATTCACGGACTACAGGTCGATGGGGTATATAGGTCGAAAGGCTCATTTTCGGCCAAAATTTTGATAAATCCTTAGAAAGGACGACTTTGCTACATAGGACGAGGATTTGTTTTTAGCTCTACTGGTCAGAGACCAGAAGAGCTTATGCGATAGTAATGCGTCCGGCGTCCGTCCTTCTGTCTGTCTGTCTGTCTGTAAACAATTTTTCAAAACGCTACTCCTCCTACAATTTTAGTCTGATTTCAATATTATTTGGCACACAAGTAGACTACACTAGAATAGTGCATCGGTTTTTAATTTCGATGAAAGGTGTTGCCATGGTTACTAAAAATAGAAATTTCTGTGAAATTTCTTTAAAACACTACTCCTTCTACAGTTTTGGTCTGATTTCAATATTACTTGGCACACACAAGTAGACTACACTAAGAGACATAGAATAGTGCATTGGTTTATAATTTCGATGAACGGTGTTGCCATGGTTACTAAAAATAGAATTTTCTGTGAAATTCCTTTAAAACACTACTCCTTCTACAGTTTTGGTCTGATTTCAATATTATTGTGCACACAGTAGACTACACTAAGATACATAGAATAGTGCATCGGTTTTTAATTTCGATGAACGGTGTTGCCATGGTTACTAAAAATAGAATTCTCTTTGACATTCCTTTAAAACACTACTCCTTCTACAGTTTTGGTCTGATTTCAATTATAACTTGGCACACAAGTAGACTACTCTAAGATACATAGAATAGTGCATCGGTTTTTGATTTGGTGAACGGTGTTGCCATGGTTACTAAAATAGAATTCTCTTTGAAATTCCTTTAAAACACTACTCCTTCTACAGTTTTGGTCTGATTTCAATATAACTTGGCACACAAGTAGACTACACTAAGATACATAGAATAGTGCATCGGTTTTTAATTTCGATGAACGATGTTGCCATGGTTACTAAAAATAGAAATTTCTTTGAAATTCCTTTAAAACGCTACTCCTTCTACAGTTTTTGGTCTGATTTCAATATATCTTGGCACACAAGTAGACTACATTAAGATACATAATTCTGTGCATCGGTTTTTGATTTCAATGAACGGTGTTGCCATGGTTACTAAAAATAGAATTTTCTGTGAAATTCCTTTAAAACGCTACTCCATCTACAGTTTTGGTCTGCTTTCAGTATAACTTGGCACACAAGTAGACTACTCTAAGATACATAGAATAGTGCACCGGTTTTTGATTTCGATGAATGGTGTTACCATGGTTACTGAAAATAGAATTTTCTGTGAAATTCCTTTAAAACCCTACTCCTTCTACAGTTTTAGTTTGATTTCAAAATAAGTTGGCACACAAGTAGACTACACAAAGATACATAAAATAGTGCAATGGTTTTTGATAAGTACAAACCAGTAGAGCTACATTCTCGACAGAGACTTCTGGTTCTATTTCTAAAGATTCTACAATACGCAAATACTACGTATCAGAAGAGATAAACCTGTAAAATTAAATCCGTGACATGAACGTATCAAGAAAATAAACAGGTATTTCAATGAGTACAGCATTTAAATAAAGTTTTATATC